>NC_083604.1:40227702-40530732 GCF_029168945.1 Cannabis sativa
CCGGGGTGATAGAGGATCTCACAATCATAATCTTTCACTAATTCCAACCAACGCCTTTGTCTCATATTCAAATCCTTCTGAGTAAAGAGATATTTGAGACTTTTATATTCGGTATAGATCTCACACTTCTCCCCGTAAAGATAATGCCGCCAAATCTTCAATGCGAAAACCACCGCGGCCAACTCTAGGTCATGAGTCGGGTATCGCTGTTCATAATCCTTTAACTGACGGGAGGCATAAGCGATGACCCGATCGGCTTGCATCAATACACAACCCAAACCCTGTTTGGATGCGTCACAATAAACTACAAACTTCTCTTTATCCGAAGGCAAAGCTAGCACTGGAGCGGTAATCAACCTCTGCTTTAGCTCCTGGAAACTAGCTTCGCACTTGTCTGACCAAATAAATCGCTGATTCTTCTTTGTAAGCTCGGTTAGGGGCATTGAAATTTTAGAGAACCCTTCGACGAACCTACGGTAGTACCCAGCTAAACCCAAGAAGCTTCTGATCTCTGTCACTGTCTTCGGTCTCGGCCAATCCCTAATGGATTCGATCTTCCCGGGATCCACCTTGATCCCATCTTTGCTCACAATGTGCCCTAGGAAGGACACCTGAGATAGCCAGAACTCACATTTCTTGAACTTGGCATAAAGTTTATGTTCTCGAAGCCGTTGCAGTACCATCTGAAGATGTAACTCATGCTCCTCTTCTGATTGAGAGTACACGAGGATGTCGTCGATAAACACAATCACACAGATATCGAGGAAATCCTTGAATACTCTATTCATCAGGTCCATGAATGCTGCAGGAGCATTGGTTAGTCCGAATGACATAACCTGGAACTCATAATGTCCATACCTAGTGCGGAAAGCCGTCTTCGGAATGTCCTCCTCTCGGATTCTCAACTGATGGTAACCCGAACGGAGATCAATCTTAGAAAAGACCGTCTTCCCTTGAAGCTGATCGAACAAATCATCGATCCTAGGTAATGGATATTTATTCTTCACCGTTAGCTTGTTCAACTCCCTGTAGTCGATGCACATCCTCATAGATCCATCCTTCTTCTTGACGAATAAAACCGGGGCTCCCCAGGGTGACACACTGGGCCGAATGAACCCTATGTCAAGCAACCCTTGGAGCTGAATCTTTAATTCCTTAAGTTCAGCTGGAGCCATTCTATACGGGGCTTTGGAAACCGGTTCCACCCCTGGTGCCAAGTCTATCACGAAATCAATCTCCCGCTGAGGTGGTAACCCTAAAAGTTCTTCGGGAAAAACATCCAAAAATTCTCGAACCACTTTGATGTCCTCTGGCCGAATGGTATCTTGCCGAGTGGTGTCCACCACCACGGCCAGAAACCCTAAGCAACCGCCGTGCAATAATTCTCTAGCTGACATAGCCGAGATCATCGGGATCCGAGATCCCTGAACTGAACCAACAAACACAAATGGTTCTTCACTTTCCGGTTGGAAGACCACCATCTTCCTTTTACAATCAATGCTCGCCGAATATTTAGATAGGAAATCCATTCCTAAAATAATATCGAATTCGACTAAACTCATCTCTATCAGATCAGCACTTAACTCTCTACCATCTATCCTGATCGGCATAGACCTAATCCACCTATTGGAGATAACCAATTCTCGCGAGTAACGGGGTTCCAAACCACGATTCATATCTATCATACGGTCTACCCAATTTACTAAAGACTGCGGCCGCCACATAAGAATGTGTAGCCCCGGAATCAAACGACCGAATATAGCGAGTTGTTAATAGAAAGCTGACCTGTGACAACTGATGGGCTGGCATCTGCATCAGCCTGCGTGATAGCGAACACCCTGGCTGGAGTGGGTATCGCTGGAGCTCTCGGTGCCTCTGATCGGAGCTGGGGACAGTCCCTCTTGAAATGTCCGGGCATGCCACAGTGAAAGCATCCCTAACCTTTGCACTCGCCCCGATGGTGCCTCTTGCAGCTAGGGCACTCGGGATAGGAGAATCGGGTCTCAGTACCACCAGGACGACTCCCTCTGTTCTGGTTCCCCCGGAACCTTTTGTTCTGACTCGAGCCACCGGAAGCAGTGGGTGCTCTCTTCCTCTGATCAATGGCCGAACTACTACTCCCCCTGCTAAAGCCTGATGCAGGAGGGGTAGGAGCCCCGCCACCCACCGGAGTACTGGCTGACTCTGACATGCACCCAACTGCGCCCTCAGCACGCAGTGCCTTCTCCACCATCTGAGCATAGGTGGTGCTGTCGTCTGTGGTGATCATCAAATCATGCCTGATCCTGGCATTCAACCCGTCAAGATACTTCTCTTTCTTGCTGAAGTCGGTCGGCACAATTCCCGAGGCTAACCTCGCCAACCGGTCAAACAGAGTAGTATACTCAGTGACGCTCATGTTCTCACGCTGGGTCAGGTGAGCGAACTCTTTCCTCTTGGCGCTTCTGACCGCCTCGTTGTAGTACTTTGCGTTGAAGAGTTCCTGGAACCTTTCCCAGGTCATGGTGGTGACGTCATGGATCTGAGACACCATGTCCCACCAGACCAGAGCATCCTCCTGAAACTGGAATGTGGCGCACACCACTCTGTCGTTTCCGGTGACACCCATAAAGTTCAAGATCTTGGTGATCACCGTCAGCCACTGCTCGGCTTTCATCACGTCCAGACCTCCCAGGAAAACCGGAGGTGCTTGCTTCTGGAACCGCTCACACAGAGGTTTCAATCTATGGGCCGCCACCACTATCTCGGCACAGGCGGCGGGGGCGGTGCCACGCGGAACTATAGGCCTTTGGGCTGCAGGAGCGCCCTGCTGTCTCAACCTCTGAATCTCGAGGTCTTGCTCTTCGATCCGGGCTTGCATTTCCGCAAAATGTAACTCCCAATTCTGGGCTCCCTGATCGGCTGGGGGAGCCTGGGCAGCCTGTGGTGGGTTCTCATCACCCCGACCACGAGCCCTGCCTCGGGGACCTTTACCTCGGCCCCTAACAGGTGGGGGAAACTGAGCTCCCTGTCCTTCGTTCGACCCCACTGAGTTGCCCTGACTCCTGGTGGTCCGCCTGGCGTCCATCTGATTAGAACCGCCTGCGAAACCAAGAGTTGGCATATCAGGTCGTATTCAAGGAGAGCTTACTAATGCCGCTTAATTTGGAAATTTCAAAACGAAACATGCGCCTATTCTACTATCAGGCTACTAACATGCTTCCTAACAGGCTTTTCTTTTTCATAACTGAATAAAATAAACTACTAAAGCAATAAAGGCTTACTGAACCGTGAAACGAGCTAACTGCTGATGATGATTATACATGTCGTGACGATCTTCGGAAGACAACCTGGCGGCTCTGATGCCAAATTGTAACACCCTAACTAACATAGGCGTATTACGTGATTTTTAAACATACTGTGCAGCTCGTTGCTAATCAACGAGGTTTATGGAAAAACGTGATTAATTAAAATTTTGCTTTTTAATTAAACTTATAAAACAATATTACAAAAGACTCGGGATCCCGATTATAAAATTATTTACAAAAAGATTTAACTGTTTAACTGATACACAAAATAAAGGTCGTCTAACGACCAGTTACAAAAATCAGCCTCGCTGTCCCGATGATCGTACGCTCCAGGCCTAACCGCCCCGACATGTACAATCTTCACAAGCTCGCTCACGGTCCATCAGCTTTAGCCTTGCCTTTACCTACACATAAACGTAGAACTGTGAGTCGACAGACTCAGTAAGAAAAGCATAATAATACTCATACATAATCCCGGTTATGATCAGACGCCCATACCCCTGATCATAACCCTAAGCTGCCGTGTCCAACACGATGCCGAGTCCCGCCATCGCCATGTCCAACATGGTACCGAGCCACTACCGCCATGTCCAACATGGTACCGAGTTACGAAGGTTCATAGGGACGGTACTATTGACACGTAACAACACCGATCGGTCGAACTTGTCATACTCCGGCCTTGGTCATACTCGGCTGTACCGACGTGTTACTATATCCTCCGATCGGTGGAACCGGTCATACTCCATTCTTGGTTATACTCCGGCTGTCTCGACGGGATACGTCAATAGTACGGAACCACCAACCAAGTGTCGGCTGATCGGTCAAACCGGTCATACTCCGACCGCCGGTCATACTCCGGCTGTACCGACGTGACGGGGTTGGATGGTTCGAAGCCAACATACATAACTAATGTAATCTAATAGGCTTCCTACATGCACGCTAAACATGTAATCTACATATGCATCTTGTTATACTAATCTTACGGATTCCGAATTCGGGTGTGCCGTCAACTTGTTGGAACTTTAGCTGAGCGGCGGATTACAGGCTCCTAAACCATAAAAATCACAACACTATAAGTGACACGCTAAATCACTTCCCGGGGACTTAAACTAGGAACTAAAAGTTTCCCTATCGATAAAAAGCATGGCAATACCCCCTAAAACATAAAAATGAGGAAAAACACGGGTTCTGAAAATTCCCCAACCGGCAGACCGGTTGCCCAACCGGAATTCCGGTTCTGGGAAATTCAGGTTCCCCATCCGGAATTCCGGATGCACAACCGGAATTCTGGTTCCTCGCAGGCAGCAACAATCAAATTATCATATCTTGCTCCAATCAACTCCAAATCACCTCAAACTTTCCAAACCTATTCCACATAACCCCTAGAACATTTCTAAGGCACCAAAACCACCCAGAAACCTCAGATACAAAAAGTGCCATTAAAGCTCAAGCTTTGAGTTCTAAACTCAAACTTGAGCAAAACCACCTAGCATGCATTCAAACCAACTTAATTCTACTTAATCAAGCTTATCTAAGCCTCTGAAAACAATTAACAACAATAACAATAACTCAGAAACAGATTCACAACATTTTCTTCCAAAAATCACATTTGTGCATATCAAAACTATAACTTGCTTAACCTAAGAATCATGCTTTATAAACAGCTCATTTAACTTCAATTAAACATGCTTTAAACCTCAGAAATCAACAACAAAACACAGCAATAACAACAGCCACAAAAAGCATGCATTTACTCAACTTTTCACCATTTTCTTCAAGAAAATAAAGGAGGAAAATTAAGAAACACCTACCACAATCAAGAGTTCCCAAAGTTATGATAAATCTAGCTTGAAATTTGATGAAAAACCCAGCCTTTGAATCACATGCACCCAGCCGAAAAGAGAAGGAAAAGAGAGAGGTTTTCTTTTTCAAGTTTTTTTCTATTTTTTTGCTAAGTGTTGAAAGTGAGAAGAAAAGTGAATAAAAACCAATTATACCATTTTACTTCAGCCAATAATTAAACAAATAAACCTTATTTTCAAATAAACAAGTCACTAAAAGACAAAACACTAATGGGGCAAAAAGACCATTTTTCCCCTCCACCATAAAACCACATAAATCATACTAAAGGGGTATTTTTTTGGGAAATTCTAAATTCCCGGCCATTCCCGACATTCCCAATGTCTAAAACCCGTCCCAAACTACTAACATGCTAAGTTGTGATTTCTACTGAGCCAAACGCCGAGTTCCAAAATACCTGGCACCGGAAATGCAAAATATGAAAACTACTGAATAACATAACCATGCATTTCTGAATTCCATAAATAACAGTATAATAAATTATTTAAATAGCTATAAATAATTTCATAATTAATCATAATTAACTGATAATTTCCAAATTAACTAAGCGGGCTTTACAATCTTCTAGTGTGAAAACCACTTTCTTTTGCTTGCAGTCAATTGATGCTCTATATTTGGTAAGAAAATCCATGCCTAAGATTACATCAAAATCAAATAAATCTAATACAATCAGGTCTACAAATAATTCCATACCATCTATCCTAACAGGTATAACCCTAATCCAGTTTCTAGAGATTACAACCTCCCCAGATGGTAACATGGTCCCAAACCCCACAGTAAATAATTCACTTGGTGCATTTATATGATTAACAAATGTGCTAGCAATAAAAGAATGAGTTGCACCAGAATCAAACAAAACTTTACAAGTGGTGTTGGCCATAGGAATCTAACCTGATACAATCAAAGGATTGGCCTCAGCTTCTGCTTGAGTGATGGCAAAAACTCTGGTTGGAACATACTTGTCATCTTTCTTGGGTTCTGCTTTGTTCCCAGTCTGTCCCCACAGTGGGCAATTGCGTTTGATATGTCCTTCCTTTCCACATTTGTAGCATGCTTTTGCGTGACACTCGCCGAGATGACGTTTGGTACATTTAGGGCATTCTAGAATGTTTCGCCCACTGTTGCCATAAGATCGTTGGTCGTTATCAATTTTATACCTTTTGTCTTGACTTGACTGCTCGGACTAATCTTATCCCCTTTTCTTGTGGTCATTAGAATTGGCTCCACCTTTCTTAGATTCTCTCCTGGCAGCATTTTCCTTCCAAATTTTGTTTTCACTCCGCTCAGTCGTAAGAACCATTTCGACAACTTGAGCATAACTGAATTGACCCCTTGACACAATTTCCACATCTCAAGCAATCATTGGTTTCAGGACTTCCATGAATTGATGTGCCCGCACTCTATCAGTAGGTACCAGATCTGGAGCAAATTTTGCCAGTCTATCAAATTTTTGTGTATACTCTATAACAATAAGGCTCCCTTGGGCTAATCCGGTAAATTCACTGACCTTTGCTACTAGAACTACCGAGTTATAATATTTCTCATTAAAACCCTTTTGAAATAATCCCAGTTCATTGTATCTACATCCTTTGTTTGCTCCACCACCTCCCACAAGATACGAGCATCTTTCCTCAGCATGTATGATGCACACTTCACTCGGTCATTCCCATCGACCCTTAGCATCTGTAAAATGCTTTCTATGCGACTCACCCACTCTTCAGCCACCACTGAGTCTTTGCTTCCCTCAAACTCAGGTGGGTGTGAAATCTCTCTGCTAACATCTCATGTCTAGCCTCTGTAGCAGGATATACTACCGCAGCTGGTGGTTCTCTATAAGCTGGCTCTGGCGGCCTTATTTTAACTAGCGGCTCTGGTTGACGTCTCAGCTGACGAAGTTCTTCATTCTGCCTACGAATGGTTCCTTCCAGTGGAGCAAGGCGCTCTTCCCATCCCTGTGGTGCTTGAGGTGATTCATTGATCCCTCCATCATTTTCGCCTCTATCTCGGCCTCGTCCTTGACCTCGACCTCGACCTCGACCTCGACCCAATCTGACTGACCTTGTAGGAGGCATTTCTAAACTCTTGAACCACACAGACCAAAACACATCAAGAAAGATCATTTTGATCATCAAATTTACATGAAAAGGATGTTGCACTCCCGCGTGCAGAATTTAAAGACAACTTAATTATAAGTAATAACCACTTACAGTACAGTGAGTCGAGCTCGTCTCATGGCGGTAAACTTTACATGTTAGGGCTACCAACATTCTTTAAGACTGTGTTGCTCTGATATCATATTGTAACATCCCGATTTCCTGAGATGTCACACAGGATAGTCCGTATAAAACAATTTAATAAGATAAAGACAATAAAATACTTCTTTATTGAAAAATATCTAAGTATGAGATCTCACTATTTAAAACAAAAATATTTTTAGTACTGTTAACTTAAATAAGAACTAGTTAAATCAAAATAACAGATCCACAATGTTTAACATTTAAAAACATTAAAAGTAAAATACTGCGCCAGCCCCTAACTTGCAGTCCACACCTCGAGCTCTTCAATCTCACTACTTACCCTTACCCTTACTTGCACACAGAGTACCCGTGAGCTAACGCCCATTAAGAAGAGCTATGTAGGACATAACCCTCCTAACTAGATACTTGACATAAGTTACTGTTAATATTAATCGATAATAATTCACATTCCATAAAAATATATTCACAATGCATGTTGTTCTCACATGCTTAAATCAAGTCTCATACCATACATTATACTCACATACGATAATCAACTATACAGTCATGTTGATCAGACATGAGGTAACTTGCCCTGCCTTGTGTTATTCTCACACTTGGCATCCAATAGGGCAATTATTTACCATAAGTTTTACTCACCCATGATAAAGTTATAACCTCCAAGTATTATACTCACACAAGCAATAAGACCTTAACACTATTATCATGCTAACGATGCTAATTATGTAAGGAAATCATCACAACACATAATCAAATTAAATAGCAAACCAAACCGAGTTGTATGCATAAACATACACCCTTCTTACCTCATTTGCTAAGACCTCACTTGCTACCTCAAGCACCTCAATGTGTTTCCTTGTTGAGAACAAGATCCTCAGAATAGCCCAGAACGTGGTCGCCGGCATTCACGTCGGTTTTGTCGCCGGCAAAGTGTAACTTGTCCCCGATTGCTCTTGACGCTTCTTTTCGATTGGGGAAGCTATCCACAGTGCTCAGGACCTCAAAATGATCAAGATCAACCAAAGAAAAGAGGCCTAAGTTGGCAGATCGGGGTTGTCTCCTTCGTTGGCGGTGTACCGTCTTTAATGGAGTCAAAATCGTGTTCTTTCATTTTGGACGTTAAAGTTTCATTTTCTTACATAAAATATAATCCTTAAGGTCCCATGCACTCATATATAACCTCCCTTGACCAAAGAACAAGCTTAAACACGTTCGAATTTGTGTCCGTTTGAAGTCGCACTTTCGAAGCTTCGACAATGGTGAAACTCGAAACAGTGACCTCCGACCCTTATACAACGTTAAAAGGCTTCCTTAGGTCGCTCATAAGTGATCTCAAACATCCCCTTTTTACCCAGGTTGCAACCCACTCGAAGAACGAAGAAAAATTTCGATATATCGTATACACCGTACTCTCTCTGTCTGTCTCTCTCTCTCTGTCTGTCTGTCTGTCTCTCTCTCTCTCTCTCACTCTCTCTCTCTCTCTCTCTCTCTCTCTCTCTCTCTCTCTCTCTCTCTCTCTCTCTCTCTCTCGTTCTCTGTTTTGGCGTACAAAATCTGAACTCAAAAACCTAATTTCTATCGTGTTTAAATCCAAGCAAAAAGATCGCTTTGAACCGAAAGTGAACGATTCTCATTTCACAAAAATCGGTCCTCCATATCGTACGTATATACACATTATCGTTCAACAGTATTATAATAATAATAATAATAATAATAATAATAATAATAATAATAATAATAATAATAATAATAATAATAAGAAGAAGAAGAAGAAGAAGAAGAAGAAGAAGAAGAAGAAGAAGAAGAAGTGTGTTAAATATACCATTTACCACTATAATAATATATATTTACCAATAATGATCATAAATATTATTTTACTATATTATAAGTTAACACATATCATTATTATTATTATTTCCACACCAATAACAATATGTACCAAAATCAACAAATCACACTATCATTTAATATCCAGATATATATATATATATATTTATTAGGTATTATGCACATGCTAGGAAAATCAAATATTATTATATCATCACGAAAATCTCATACATATTTAAACCCATAAATATGTAAACTGACAAAAACTCTCAGTGGTAAAAAAAATTACAAAAATACCCTTCTATGTTAGCGGATATTACACTTCCACCAATAAACCAGTTGGGATGAGTCTGATACTTTTAACATTATAAATCCCATCCCGATCATAGTGCTAGCATCAACCATCTGTTGGAATTTATTTTACCAGGATCTTAGATCTACTCACAAGTATGTTGTTTAACACCCTAAATATGAACTTTCTAAAACGATAAAATAAACACATATAAAGTTAAGAAAACCTTACATTGATGCAGCGGAATTAATGTCTCCTTTCACTCAGATCTCTAACCCTTGTATCCTTTCTGTCGTAGAGTATTATCAAGATCTGAGCCCGAATGTCCTTCTCTTTGTGTGTGATCCTTCATAGTCTTCCAATCTATGATTGAGTTACCACTTGCTGTGTGTGGGCACTTACTCTATCACTAAGGTTCAAAATTTATGAAGAAGAAAAGAGAGAGAATGATTTCGGCCAAAGAAGAGAAAGGGAAGGCTCAGTTTTTCTGAAGAGAAAATTTTCTGACAGAAAAGCTTATGAAAAAGTTATGAAAAAGCTATGTTTTGACTAAGCCATCACTTTCTATTTATAGGCAACTACTAGGTTGAGGTTAGGAATTATTTGGCATTAAAATAATGAAAATATCAATTTGAAAATCCACTTTAAGTGGCCGGCCATGGTGTGTGTAATGGGCCCCACTTGGTTTTACAGTTTTCACAAATTTTATTTCTATTTTCTCAAAAACGCCAATTTTCCAATTCCAACCATTTAAATGCCAAAACTAATTATTTAATAACTAAAATAGATTATTAAATAATATTGTCATTTAATTTAATTATTAACTAGACATATAAAGTCTATTAATAAATAAATAAACCTAGAATCTCTTTTCTTTACAATTTCGCCCATGCTTAGTGAAAATTCACAAATTAGACATAGTCTAACTTTAGAATTATAATTGATTAATCACAAATCAATAATTGAGTCTTACAAGCAGTATAGTCTCAACTAGAATGGGGACCATGGATCTATATGCTGAGCTTCCAATAAGTGAACTGAATTTACTAAGTAAATTCCTACTTATTAATTCTTCGTTGAATCCACTCTTAGAATTTAGAATTGCACTCTCAGACTTATATAGAGCATACTATATGTTCCACGATATAGATATGCTATCTCATTTAACCATTGTTATAATCTTATTGTGATCAAAGATCCTCTATATAGATGATTTACATCGAGATGGGATAATTTTACTGTTCTCACCCCTCAATGTACTTTGCCTCTTAAAACACTTAGCTACCTGTAAATGATGTTTAGTGATCTAAGAATTAGTCACTTAAACAAGAGCTCATCCATTTACTTCTATTTGCTAAGCTCGAAGAGAATCATCACTTAACTTCTATACACCAGTAGAAGCTATAGATTCCATATTCATGTTTAGCACTCCCACTCAATCATACTATCATGTTCCCAAAATATAAGTATCACCCTGACCCAAAAGTAGGCTTAACTAATAAATCAAAGAACATGAATAGTACTCCTTAGTTGAGCCTAAGCATATCAGGATTTAGATTCTTTTAATCTTAAGATCAACTACTAATATTGACTTGGAATGATATAACGGTAAGTTTGTAATATCTTAACTAAGTTGCAATATCGGTCTAGTCCAATGTATACTCCATACATTCGAAACTAGTATACTTTACTAATGTCCTCGAAAGAACATAGCACTTACTTTAAGTGTAAGTACACATCATCGCTGATTATCACATTAGTGTAAATCTTAAACACTAATGAAACAGGGACTAAGTCTTTTGTTTCATATGATCACAATCACATTCCACTGTGTTGACGATACTGTAATTATGAATAAACATATGATCTGGATTTAACAGATTTTGTGTGTAAATGTAATAAACATATTAAACCATTAGCATGTAAAATCCATGCAAACATAAATCACTTTAAATTTCTTATATTGATAACTAATCAGATTGTAAAGGGTTTTATTTAGGGCACAAAACCCAACAAACCCCCACTTGCACTAACATAAAACAAACTGTTCAAATAAATCAATCTGATGTCTTGATCTTTAGATCAAGTGTAGTATATTTGAATCCACCCAAACTTCTGGAAACTAGTTCATAAAAATAGTTATGAAACATCCTTTACTATATGCATTACTCATCAAGGGATATTGAAATCCTTACTGTTTTGAAGTACATCTGAATAAACAGGAGACATATCTCTCATATTTTAAAATATGGAATTGAGATAATACGGCGTAGACTTTTCTTCAGTAAAATAACTTTCTGGTAATTTCGAATTTACAAAGTTATAAGTCTTCTCTGGTAGAGCTTGAATTATTATAGAATAACTCCTCCACCCCCAAAGTAACCACCATCTCATAATTTCGAATGATTTGGTGAAGATACAAGGATAACTGATCTACAGTTCCTTAATATCTAACATATAGATCACTTTCATAAACCTTTCTTGAATATCTTCTAATGTTCCATATTTGATTACATCTCAGATAGCTCCCACTCAATAACAGATGTCTGATTAAATAATACTTTTAACCTCTTTATTGTTTGGAGAGTCATCTAGTTGTGACTTATTGTATTAGTCTGAAACTTTAAGTTTCTTTTAAGACTAAATCATCAACATAGCAGACTAGTATTTGAAGTAAAAAATACTTGCTAGAGATTAAGTAATCAAAATTAAGATACCATAAAATTTTATGAGAATTAAGAATTCTTAGTTCAAGTCATTCGAATAGACTGAATTAGAATTCTATTATCTTATTCTCATAATTCTGATAAGTTATATCTATCCATGTGAATGGTTAGATTTGCTTTTCAGTAGTGTTCTTAAGTTCCTATCACAAGTGTTAACCTAATGAAGATGGGTATAGAATTTTAAAATTCTCCCACTCAATTAAGGTAGTGTAAAACATTATCAAAGAACTTTTATAGGTATCATTTGTATTACAACAGTAAAACTAAATTGGAACATACAATCAAGATCAAGGATTTATATTGATAATAGTTAAGTCATTATATTACTTTCATGTTTAAAGAAAATATGTGTTACATAGGGTATTGTGGAAAAAAAATTCCACCCCTAAATATATATAGAGAGAGATTATGATCCACCCCTAAAGGTTGTAAAGATCATGATTCTCTAAATGTAATAGAGTTTATGTGGAGTTGAATACTATCCAGAGTTCATTAGATATAAAAGATCGTTGAACTGCATAGTTTTCTTAACTTTCTCCACCCCTATCAGATCAAAAGATCTTTTTATTAAACAAATTCTTAATAATTGTATTAGAATTAACAATTATTAATAAACATAGAAATAATTTCTAGTGTTTATTTAATATAACTCTATGAAGAGTTGTAAATATTATAGAATTTGCATCAATAATAAAAACACTTACACATACAAACATATAAATATAATGTGGTAATTGTGGTTTAAGATAAAGTAAATGAAGCTTAATCTCATAAATTGCAATTGGTTTGAATAGAAAATAAAATAAACTTTATTAATAAAAAAAAAATGTATTGCAACAATATGAGAAAAACAGGGATAAATATCCCTAACTAAAATTCGAAATCCAAATTGTCTTTAAACAAAAACAATTAATTCAAAAAATAGATAAAAGAGCTTCATCTTCATCTTGGACGACTTCACCCTTGGTCCAGCTTTCTGATCCAACTCATGAAGATAACATCTGAGTTCAAGTAGCTTGGCCTATAAGAAGAAGAAACAAATAAACAAAGTTAGTCTAGAATCATAAATCTAATTGGTTAATAATTCACTAAAACTCTTAAAGTTTATAAAAATAAATGCCTTGTTTCTTTGCAAGAAGTTTAGGACACTGGGGTTTCCAATGACCTTTCTCATTGCAGTAGAAACACTTTCCTTTGAGTGTAGCATCACCAGAAGCAGCAGCCTTCTTGTTTTTCATGGCTTTTGCACGCTTCTTGGTGTTTTTCCACTTCTTCTTCGATTTGGGTTTAGAAGCAGATGCAACATTTGCTTCAGTTTTGACCGTCCCATTACCATTCCCAAAATTTTGAGGCTTACTCCCTTTCTTCTTGGGTCCTCCAATCAAATTTTCATAAGTCTGAAGGTCATTGACTAACTCATGAAATTCTATGTCCTTCTTATTCATGACATAAGTTGATGTATAGGGCAGAAATGCTGGAGTCAGACTATTCAAGATAAGGCTTACTTGAGTAGTATGATCCATTTCAGCACCATGATCCTGGGCTTCTTGGAAATAACTTGCCATGAGGAGAACATGATCACGCACGTTTTGATGGGGTTCCATCCGTGCATTGATGTACTTCTTAGTCGCGTCAAAGTGAGACTGAAGAGATGCCCTACCGAATAGCTCAGTTAACTTCGTCATTACTTCAGCAGCCTTTTCGATTTTAGAAAACCGAGTTTTGAGGGTGTCAACCATGCTGGAAAGCATAAAGTATAGAGCTTTGTCATTTGCTTTCTGCCAACGCTCATACTTTTCTTTCACAACTTTGGATGCATTATCCCCCGGCACTTCAGGAGATGGCTCAGTTAACACAAACAAGGCACTTTCTCCTATGAGAGCAATATTAATGTTCTCATTCCATTTTGGAAAGTTAGATCCATTTAGCTTATTGTCAGTCAACAGTGATAACATGGAATTCATCATGGTTATACAAGATACTACAAAATAATAAATAGAAATCAATAATGGTTTAACACAAAATCAATTCAGAAATTATAAGCACATAGCAAGTAGGAATGATAAGAGAAAATACAAAAAAAAAAAATTCAATCCTAAATAATTTCCAAGGTTTTTCAACAAACTGATATCAGTGTCCCGTTTAGGTGAGAGTCAAAGCTACCATCCATTGAATAGAGTTGTCAGCTCATCTAAAATGTTAAACATTCTAGCAACCTTTTATTCGATCAAGATTGGAATCCAGCGTTGTCCCGTTTAGGCGAGAGTCAAGGCTATTCTATCTTATGAGCTTCTACCATTGTTTCATAATTTGCAAGTCAAATATGGTCGCCACCATTAGGGTGATCCATACCATATAAAACACTTACAAACTACTTATCTTTCGAGATTAAACGGTGTGAAATTGCTAATGAACGTTCCTCCATTAGGGAGGATTACTCACTAAAACAAACGCGATGTAAAACCAACAATGGAGATCGAATATCTTAATAATAATAAAGCTCATTCTTTAAAATGTATTTTCTTTATTATTCTAATAAAATATATTCATTAAATTTGAATTTAGAATAAAATTCTAAATTAGAATTTAATTAATATTTATAAAATTATACTTAGATGGTGATTGAAATAAAATAAATTACTTCCATCTTAGTAGTAATTTTGAAATATAAATATTAAGAAAAATTAATTTAAGTTGTATTAATTTAAATTAATTTGCAACTTAAAATAAATTTTCATGAGAATATATTTATTGTATTTTGAAAAAGAAAGTATAAAACTATACAAATTTTCGAAAATACTAAATAATAAATACTTAGAAAAAATACTTCAAGGAAAAATATCACCTATCTAGATTTTCCTTTGACTAATTAATTCAATTTCTAATAGTATATTTTAAATCATTTATTTTAAATTAATCAATAAATGAAAAAATTATTGATTTAAGTTGGTCCAAGAATTAATTAAAATAAATAATTAATTTACAACTTAATCTATTTTTCAAGATAAATTCAAAATCATCTTGCATAATTAAAATGCAATTTCGAAATGATTAATAAAATAAAGAAAAAATATACTTCGAAAATTATTTAAATTTCAGTTGAAAAATTAAATTTCAACCTAAAAATAATTTTTTATTTAATTAAGTGTCATGAAAAATAAATATTTAAGTATCATGATGAAAATCAACTTAGATATGTAATTTTTCAATTTAATTAAATGTATTAAATTCAAGAAATAAATAATTAAGTGTAGAGAAAGCTTAATTATTAATTTCTAGTTTAATACTAGGAAAAAATATACTTAAATAAAATTGTACCAAAATTAATTATTTAAATAATTAATTTCACAATGTATAATATTTTGGAATTTTTACACTAGATGTCAAATTTGGCATCTTTTTTACATTTTTATTTATGTTTGGTTTTTTAAACTTTTTTATAAAATCTGGTTTTCAATTTTATTTTTCAAAAAGTTCTTTAATTACAAAAATACATTTATTGTTTATGCCATCTTTCCCCCATTTTTTCTTAGTCTCTTTTACATGTTAACTTCCTTTTTTTCTCTCTCTTTTTTTTTTCATTTTCTGTTTCTTCTCTTCATTTCTCTCTCTCTCTCTCTCTCTCTCTCTCTCTCTCTCTCTCTCTCTCTCTCTCTCTCTCAATTAAAAAAATAAATGTGATATTAATTAAATAACTACCTATTTTTCACAGCATAAGAAATAAAAAAAAAAAATAGAGATTATGTGACCAATTGATTATTTCTTTCAAATAATATTAAAAGTAACTTTTTTTTTTCAATTTGTTGTTGTTATTATTTAATTGCCAAAATAGAACAATCTAAAAATTGGTTTTTTTTAATTATTTTTATTCAAAATAATAATAATGAAAGAAATTATACTATTTAAAAGTACACTTTTTTAATAATATATATTCAACGTAATACAAATCACATCTAGCTTATTTTTAATCCCTAATTAATTTATAGTTGTTTCATCTTTTAATTTATTTTATTGTTGTTGTTTCACCAAGTCATCCATATTAAAGAGTCTTTAAGGGCAAAAGGTGAGATAATGATGTCGAGGTTGCAACTCAAAAGATTAATGTATAATTTTTATTGTCTTTGTTTGGTTTCAAAGACTTATTTTGTTTTGTTTATATATTTTTTTGATGTATTTAGTAAGAAGAATTACACAACCTTAAATGGTTTATGTCTCTCACTTTTTCTGTTTATAATTAGTTAATTTTCAATTTTAATTTAGTTATTATATGGTTCTTAAAAAAAAAACTATATCATTGAATTAAGTCTTACATTTATTAGTTGTATTTGAGTTTTATAATTAAAATTTGTTTTAGTTTCATGTTTATTAAGTTTACAATTACGTTATTTTTAAGTTGTTATATTGTTATTTTTATGTTGTTCAATACATGATATATTTACAGTTTTGTTTAACTATTAATCGTATTTTAACGGTTCATTGTTTTATTAATTTTGTCATCTTAATATTTTTTAGGTGCGTGATAAGACCTCTGATGGTGTTTATAAGTTGAACCTTCTAAAGAAAAATATTACAAGGCTTATAACTTATTTTTTTTATTTGTCTTGTTCGAAACGTTCTCTGCTTGTAGTTCATTCATTTGAAGAAAAAAATCATAGTAGAAAGTTGTTTTATAGTTTGTTTAATGTTGTTTTAATTGCTTCAAGACTTGATTTCTAGTAATGATGAACTTCAAAGCTGATGAGAATAGACTTGTTGTTCATTTCTATTTCTTTGGTAGAATGAAGTGAGTAACATACATAGAAAGTGTAAAAGAAAATGTTCAAAAGTCTTCCAAGAAGGTTGAAGCTACTTGGCATGGATTAATGATTTAGAAATATTTGGTTTTGGTTGTAGCTGAAGAGCAAATATTATTGTAAGAAACGTTGCTTTTATATTTTTTTGAACTTTTTTCTAATTAATTTCACATGTATCTTGCATGTGATATTGAACATTATAATTTTCTTTTAAGTTGTTTATATCTTTTAGTACAGTGAGAAACAACTCTTATTATATTATTAATTTCTACATCGAGTGTTGGTATATTTATATTCTTTTCTTTTTAGAAAAAAGACTATAGTTGTTAATATGTTTTTTTAACTGTTAACAACTATTTAACAACGATATAAAAATATAAAAATAATTGATGAACAAATAATTATAGATTCTTCAATATTTAGCTTATCCGAGTGTTTGATTTTAGTTTTATTCTTGTTGTTTTGTAGTTGATTCCTCACACTACATTTAATTGTTTGTTAGTTGTTATTAAGATGTTTAACAAATAGAAAAATGAGTATATTTTTAGTTTATTTATAGGCATTATTGAGTTAGTATACAAGTATTTTGTAGTTGCTTGTAAATTTATTTTTTCTTCTGGAGGTGATGCAATTTGTGGAGTTGTTTACATGTCTATGTAATTTGCATATTGTAGTGAAGTTGTTATACAGTTGTTTATTTGTTGTTATTTAGTTGTTTATTCAATAGAAATGAATATATATACATATTTTTTTTTTTATTTGTGTGTTGTTTTTTATTTATTTTTCAAAGAGAAGTTTTAAAAAATATTATTTTTTATATTTTATTTTCAATTTTACGACGTAAAACTTTTATTTACAAAAAGACGCTTTTAAAGTTAAAAATTATACTTTTCTTAACAAAAAATAAATAAAAAAAAAAAACAACTAAAAATAACGAGAAAACAACCTCACGACAACTATAAATCAACTAAATAAACTATAAAATAACAAAAAATAACCAAAAAACAACATCATGACAACTATAATAAATATTGTGTTCAGTAAAACAAAAAAAAAACAACTAAAGAACAACTAAAGCAACTAGAAAATAATTATACAACACCTAGACAACAACATGAAAATAACTGTAAAACAACAACAAAACAACTATACAAAATTTATACGAATTTGTGATTTTTTTAGAGGGAAAATAATGTTGTTTTCATGTTGTCGTAAAGTTATGCTTTATTTTTGCAACGTGTTAACAACGGTCTTTTTTAAACAACTTAAAAATAACAGTTTGTAAGGGAAAAAAATCGATAAAAGGTGAAAAAAAAAATTTGTAAAAAAAAGTAAAAATTTTGTTATTTTTGAGTATTTCTAAAATAATCCTCCTAAATTATATATGTGTATTATGATTAATATTTTTTTATTCTATTTTAATTAATTTATTTAGTTATAATCACCCTACAAAAATACATAATCAAAATAATGATATAATAGTATACATACAAAGTAATTACAATCTAATTCACCAAACAAAATTGAATATAATATATTTTTGTATGTTATAAAATAAAATTGTTTACTTAAGTAAAATCTCTAATGATTAAAGTCCCTGACACTACTCTTTTTTTTTTTTTAAAAAAAAAGAAAATCTTTAAACAAATATAACATATACTCTCAATATAAAATTTTATATATAAATTCACAGCCTTCAAAAAATTTCTATATAAAATATATATATATATTATTTATAATGTGAAGAATAAGATCAAAAGAGAATTATATTGATAGATGGATTTCATCATGTAATTTATATACGTACATTATATACAATGACGGAGGAGGAAGAAGATTCAATAGGTATTTTTGAAAAAAAAAAACTTTTGAATTTCCTTTTTTGTTTAATTTCCCTTACTAAGCTAAAAATGTAAAATTTAAGTCTAAAATACCTATTATAGAAAAAATCCCCTATCTAGAAAATATCTTATTTGACTAAGTATCTTTTCAACAAAAATTTGAAAAAGTATCTTATTTAAGTTATATAGAAAAAATCTAGAACTTAAATATTTTCAAATTTAGATTTAATTAAATATCAAAAATTAAGTTGTAACCACTTAATTTTAAAAATATTCCATTTTAAGTTTAAAACTAACTTAAAAAATATCTTAAGAATCTTTAATAACTAATGCCTAGGATTCCTCAACTTAATTTTAAATTTAAATAAAATATTCAAATTTAAGTTAGATATGAAAAATCAGTTAAAATAACTAATTTATAACTTAAATAGGAATATTTAATTAAATAAGTTCCAGAAAGAATCTAGTTAGTTAAAATTCTTTATTTAATTAAATACAAGAAAAATGCAAATAGTTTGTCTAGAAATAATATCTAAAACTAAAAGTGTTTTTCTTAAAATTAACTTTAAAATATTGAAATGAAAATAAATTTCATATATTTTAAAAGTTAATTATGTTGCTAATTCAATTTTATTAGGTTAAACTAATTTAATTAACCTAGCACAGTTATTCAAATCAGGCAAATGGGCCTTCACAATTGGGGTAGTTCATGTGAGGGGGTGCTGGGTTCAATATGTCGTACCCACTTCTATGGCTCCCAACTCTCACACAAGGCCCAAAAGAGAGGAATTTAACCTTAAAATAAATAACTGTTATTAATTGAATAGGTCCAAAAACTAAATAGACCTAAATAAAATCTATCATGGTGTGACATTTTATTTAGCAACAACCTATATGCATCTATATAAAAAAATAAACATATAGGCTCACACAGGCACACATTTGGATGGATCCTATCATGTTGCTAGGTCATACACAGATGAAAGAAGATTGAAAAATTTACCTGTTACAGATTATTTACTTGACCAAGAGAGCCATGAGTTAAAATCAGATCATCGGATCTGTCAACAAGTTAACCATGGCTATTTGCAATCAAGCAATAATAGGTTTTAAAAAGAAAAACTTACAAACAAGCTAAAACCACATACTCCTGCAACAAGGTTAGCTGGATAGTTGGATGTAGGATTTATTTAATTTTAAATAATTAAATTTCGAAAAAACAATTAAATAATAATAAAAAAAATTAAATAATATATATATATTATATTTCGAAATTAATAATAAAAAAAATTTAAAATTAAACCTACAATTTTGAAAAATTAAGTTTCAAGTAACCTAAATATCATTTCAAAATTTGCTAACTACTTTTAAAAATTAAATGTTATTTTATAAATAAAAATTAAATAAATAAATAAATAAATAAATAAATATCTTTTTCAGATTTTATAATTTAATTTAAATAAATAAAATAACAAAATTTAAAAGTTAGCAAAATATCTTACATCTATTTAAAATATCATGATTATAGTTATCTTATTTTAAATTTAAATAAGGTCAAATTATTTAAAAAAAAAAATTAATTTAAAAATTTAATATCTGACTTTAAATTTAAAAATAAGATAAGATATAATCAAATTTAAAAAATAAGATAGATAATTAAGCAAAAAGATAGATATTTACTATTTTCAAATTCAAATTACACTAATATCATGAATTAAATTAAAAAAAAATATTTATTAATTTAATTATGATATTTAGAATTGAAATAGGAATATTAAATGTCTAAATACGAAACTACACAAAAAATCGGAAGTTAAATCTATGAAAAAGCATGAAAAATCGAAGAAAAACGAAAAAAAATACGAGCTGTACGGATAGTATGCTGTGCATACATGTCCGCGCGCGCATGGGGAGTGCTTGGCCGAGAAACCTCGGCATAGGGAGGAGATTGCAGGGTTTCCGCGCGCGGATGGGGAGGGTTCAGACAAGCAGCTCGGTCGAGCCGTGTCTGAACACGTGCTGTCCGAGGGTGTCACCCTCGTCCGCGCGCGTATGTAAGTGCATCACCCCTGATTTTTTTTCGAATCTTCAAAAAATCATAAATAATTCAAATTAAATCAAAATTGAGTTCTGTAAAAAAGTAAATTACTTAATTTTTTTCATACTATCCAATAAAAATAATTCTAGAAACAAAATTTCAATTATTTTTCACGAAAATTCACAAACATCAATCAATCATTAAATAACACTCAATACAACATGAAACCATCCAAATAACAAACAATCGTTTTAAAGTCCAAATTTCTTGCAAGCAAATCAATTACCATGGCTGAGGCCAGTTGTTAGAATTTATTTTACCAGGATCTTAGATCTACTCACAAGTATGTTGTTTAACACCCTAAATATGAACTTTCTAAAACGATAAAATAAACACATATAAAGTTAAGAAAACCTTACATTGATGCAGCGGAATTAATGTCTCCTTTCACTCAGATCTCTAACCCTTGTATCCTTTCTGTCGTAGAGTATTATCAAGATCTGAGCCCGAATGTCCTTCTCTTTGTGTGTGATCCTTCATAGTCTTCCAATCTATGATTGAGTTACCACTTGCTGTGTGTGGGCACTTACTCTATCACTAAGGTTCGAAATTTATGAAGAAGAAAAGAGAGAGAATGATTTCGGCCAAAGAAGAGAAAGGGAAGGCTCAGTTTTTCTGAAGAGAAAATTTTCTGACAGAAAAGCTTATGAAAAAGTTATATTTTGACTGAGCCATCACTTTCTATTTATAGGCAACTACTAGGTTTAGGTTAGGAATTATTTGGCATTAAAATAATAAAAATATCAATTTAAAAATCTACTTTAAGTGGCCGGCCATGGTGTGTGTAATGGGCCCCACTTGGTTTTACAGTTTTCACAAATTTTATTTCTATTTTCTCAAAAACGCCAATTTTCTAATTCCAACCATTTAAATGCCAAAACTAATTATTTAATAATTAAAATAGATTATTAAATAATATTGTCATTTAATTTAATTATTAACTAGACATATAAAGTCTATTAATTGATTAATCACAAATCAATTATTGAGTCTTACAAGCAGTATAGTCTCAACTAGAATGGGGACCATGGATCTATATGCTGAGCTTCTAATAAGTGAACCGAATTTACTAAGTAAATTCCTACTTATTAATTCTTCGTTGAATCCACTCTTAGAACTTAGAATTGTACTCTCAGACTTATATAGAGCATACTATATGTTCCACGATATAGATATGCTATCTCCTTTAACCATTGTTATAATCTTATTGTGATCAAAGATCCTCTATATAGATGATTTACATCGAGATGGATAATTTTACCGTTCTCATCCCTCAATGTATTTTGCCCCTTAAAACACTTAGCTACCTGTAAATGATGTTTAGTGATCTAAGAATTAGTCACTTAAACAAGAGCTCATCCATTTACTTCTATTTGCTAAGCTCGAAGGGAATCATCACTTAACTTCTATACACCAGTAGAAGCTATAGATTCCATATTTATGTTCAGCACTCCCACTCAATCATACTATCATGTTCTCAAAATATACGTATCACCCTGACCCAAAAGTAGGCTTAACTAATAAATCAAAGAACATGAATAGTACTCCTGAGTTGAGCCTAAGCATATCAGGATTTAGATTCTTTTAATCTTAAGATCAACTACTAATATTGACTTGGAAAGATATAACGGTAAGTTTGTAATATCTTAACTAAGTTGCAATATCGGTCCAGTCCAATGTATACTCAATACATTCGAAACTAGTATACTTTACTAATGTCCTGAAAAGAACATAACACTTACTCCAAGTGTAAGTACACATCATCGATGATTATCACATTAGTGTAAATCCAAAACACTGATGAAACAGGGACTAAGTCTTTTGATTCATATGATCACAATCACATTCCACTGTGTTGACGATACTGTAATTGTGAATAAACATATGATCTGGATTTAACAGATTTTTTGTGTAAATGTAATAAACATATTAAACCATTAGCATGTAAAATCCATGCAAACATAAATCACTTCAAATTTCTTATATTGATAACTAATCAAATTGTAAAGGGTTTTATTTAGGGCACAAAATCCAACACCATCATGTGCCTCTTGCCTTGCTAATGGAATAGGAAAAATAATGTCCACATCCATGGCCACAAATACCTCTCGAAGCTTCCCCACATCCCATATACCAGATAGTAGGATAAATTCACTCACCCGACGATCATCATTAACTCTCCTCGTGATTGGCTGAAAAGATCTCGGACGCGGGAGCCGTGGGTCTCTGAATTCTCAAACTTGCATTCCATCTCCAATAGAACTCTGAAGACCACATTTATGCAAATCCAATCCCCAAATCAAACTTGACCAAAGATGAGATGAACCATCCTTTTCAGTGGCTTCTAGGATATATACCAAGTTGGAAAATTTTTATATTTCAGAATTCGGGTAGGCAACGATTCTGCGTATATAAGTAATCACGACAGTTGTTTAGCCGAAAGAGCTTTATTAAAAAGGTGAAAATCCCAAAACCTAAGACTGCCCATCTCCTTAGACTGACACACCATTTCTTATTTTACCCAAGGAATCTTCCTTTTATCACCATTCGAACCCTAGCAGAACTGTCTAACAATAGACTTCAATTTTTCACAACTTGCCACATAAGACACTCATCATATAAGATGGAATAGCTTGAAGAATACCTCTCTCCCACCATCAGAATAGAAACTCTGTTTCCACCCTCGAACATGCTTCCTAACCTTCTCACAGATCCCCTCAAATGTTCGCTTTTTTGTTTCCACTAACTAGAAAAGGCAAGCCCAAATATTTATCATGAGTAGCTATAGATGTCGAACCCAAAACTTGTAGAACTCCATCTGTTAGGTTATAATTAACCTATATTTCGGGTCTTTAAAGTTAGCATTATTTCGTCTATTGGTGTCTTTTGGAGCAGTTTTACGCTTGATTTTCATTATTTCAGGTTCCCGGGGTGTTAAAGTTCGAATTCAGTCAAATGGCGAAAAACTGGGACAAACCTGGAAAAATTGGAAAATTTGGTTCCTGAAGCATCAGTAGTCGCGACCTCTGATGAGCCTGGTCGCGACCCTTTTTCCTGGTCGCGACCCAGGTCGCGACTTCGTAAGATTGGCAGAAACTCGGTTTTTCGAGTTTTGCCTGTAGTCGCGACCAGCTTGTGTGCTAGTCGCGACTATGTACGGAAATCGCAGATTTGACCTAATTTTGATTTTTCACTCAATTGGAGGCTCACCACTTATCCCTATATAAGGAATACGACATTGAAGGTCAAAGGCAAGCAAAAACAGACCTAATAGTGGAGGCAAAGTGGAGAGGAAGCTATCTTGAAGACCCGGAGCGATACAAACTTCTAGTTTCTTTCTTTTACCCTTTTTATTCATCTTTATGTTTGTTTTTAATTCTGAATTAATCATGGATGTTTTTAGAGTTATTATGAGCTAAATTTCCCAATAAGGGAGGATGATGAATGTTGTTTAAGTTTATGCCTAGTTAATAAATAATTGCCATTCCTTCATCTTATGTGTGAATACTATCTTTATTTGTGTTTAATTACATGTGTAAGCTTGATCACCTTTTACATGCTCTATGATCCTAATTCGAAATCTGAAAAGTGAGAATTAGGAATGCTAAAATTTGGATAGTCTAGGTTTTGATGTAAAACGACAGTATTTACATAGCCTAGTGACTAATAGATTATTGCTTAATGCTGATTTTGTGTTGATCTAATTAAGAAGTTAATTAGAGAACATATTATTTAGAACCTAAAAGATGCGAAAAGAGTTAGGTTAATTTATAATCATCTTTCACATTGAGATAAGGATAGCAGTTAGGTAATAACATAGGTAACTTATCAACAGGATTCACCTCCCTAATCTCTCATCTTGATTAATCTTCGTTTATTTTCTCTTTAATTTCTGCGTTATTTACTTTTAAAATTGCAACTTATTATTCTACCAAATAGAATCATAATTATAATTTAGTAGTACTCAATCCAATTCCCTGTGGTTCGACCTCACTTGCGTGAGATACTACTTGATACTTACACTTGCGTAATAAACAGAATTTTCGTAACAAGTTTTTGGCGCCGTTGCCGGGGAATTGTTTAAAGATTGATATTACACAAAATTATACTAACTTCTACTTTGGTATATTTTCTCTTGCTGATTTTTCTAACCTTTTTCTTGCAATATTTTCTTGATTTATTTCAGGAATCATAAGTGTATGCGCCGTCAAGGACAAGCAGTGATATTGCCAGTTGATCCCGAAATCGAGAAAACTTGTAGAAGAAACCGAAAGAACAAGAGGCAAGAGGGAGTTTCAAGAATCGCCGAAACTTCGTACATCATGGCCGCCAATGCCGCAAACAATGGAGGCAATAACGGTAACAATGGTGGCGCAGTAGAAGATCAAGCTAATGGCCGCAGCTTGAGAGATTACATTCTCCCTACTCTGACGGGAGTGCAGTCATGTATCAGGCCACCGGCAGTGGAAGCAAACAACTTTGAGATCAAACCTGCCATACTGCAGATGGTGCAATCTTCAGTTCAGTTTGGTGGCCTCCCTTCTGAAGATCCTAATCTGCATCTCTCTAATTTCATGGAACTTTGTGAAACCTTTAAAGTTAATGGAGTTAGTGATGATGCTATTCGACTGAGACTGTTCCCATTCTCTCTTAGAGAGCGAGCCAAGAGTTGGCTAAACTCCTTGCCACCCAACTCTATTGCCACCTGGAATGATCTGGCAACGAAATTCTTGTCAAAGTTCTTTCCTCCAGCCAAGTCTGCAAAGCTGAGAGGAGAAATTAATAATTTTCTCCAACAAGATAATGAATCTCTCCATGAGGCTTGGGAGAGGTTTAAAGATTTGATCAGAAAGTGCCCTCACCATGGTATAGAGAAGTGGATGCTGGTCCACAACTTCTACAATGGGTTGGTAGGAAATACAAGAACTTTAATAGATGCTGCAGCTGGGGGAGCCTTTATGAGGAAGAGTGCTAATGAGGCATATGATCTATTAGAGGAGATGGCTCTAAACAATCAACAGTGGCCAACAGAGAGGAGTCAATCAAAGAAAGTAGCTGGTGTGTTAGAGGTCGATGCCATCACCAAGTTGACAGCACAGGTTGAGGCATTGACAAAGATAATTGCAGGGCAAGCTAAACAAGCCCAAGTTGTGTGTGAATTATGTGGGGGAAGCCATCACTTTTCAGAATGCCAAGCTGATGTGGATGATTTGCCAATGGATGAAGCTAAAGCCATTGGAAATTATTCACAGAACAACAACAACAATTATGGGTTCAACCAGGGTAACAACCGAAGAAACAGTGGGTTCTATCAGCAACGAAATCAGAACCAGAATCAGAATCAACAGTTTAATCAGCAACAAACCTCTGGTGGAAATTCTAGTTTGCAGACAGATTTATTGCTTCAATTCATGACTGAAACTAGATCTTCAATCAAAGACCTGCAGACACAGATGGGCCAACTAGCAACTCAAGTAGCAACCCGTCCTCAAGGGAATTTGCCTAGCACAACTGAAGTAAACCCCAAGGAAAACTGCAAGGCAATTACCCTGAGAAGCGGTAAAAATTATGATGGTCCTGAATTGCCACAACTAGTGAATGGAGAAAAGGAGAATAAAGAGCAACCGATGTCGACCCCAACACCCACTCCAACGAAGGCTACTGATAGTCAACCACAGCCACAGCAGTCTCCACCAATTAATATAGATCACCATGTGAAAATACCCTATCCTCAGAGGCTCAGAAAGTCAAGTCTGGACAAGCAGTTCACCAAATTCCTGGAAGTGTTCAAAAGACTTCACATTAACATTCCCTTTGCTGAAGCTTTAGAGCAGATGCCAAGTTATGTGAAGTTTATGAAGGAAATCCTGTCAAAGAAGAGAAAGATGGAGGACTATGAGACAGTGGCTCTAACTGAAGAGTGCAGTGCCATCCTACAGAAGAAACTCCCTCCTAAACTAAGAGATCCAGGGAGTTTTACTATTCCTTGTACTATAGGAAAAATTGAGGGAATAAATGCACTTTGTGACTTGGGAGCTAGCATTAACTTGATGCCTCTATCGGTGTTTAAAAGACTGCAGTTGGGTGAAGCAAAGCCAACAACAGTAACTCTCCAATTGGCGGACCGATCACTAGCCCATCCTAGAGGAGTCATTGAGGATGTGTTAGTTAAGGTTGATAAGTTCATCTTTCCAGCTGATTTCATCGTCTTGGATATGGAAGAAGATAGCAATGTCCCAATTATTCTTGGGAGACCATTCTTGGCAACTGGCCAAGCCTTAATTGATGTTCAGAAAGGTGAATTAAAGCTGAGAGTCCAAGGAGAAGAAGTGGTCTTTAATGTGCTTAAGGCTATGACGTACCCAAAGGCAAGTGATAACTGCTTCTTCATTGATTTGATTGATGAAATGGTGAGTGAGAAAAAGCTGCTAGATGATCCTCTTGAACTAAGTCTAACTGAAGATGAATTGACGGAGCAAGAAGGACAAGAGGTCATGGGGTATGTGAAGTGGCTCGACTCCTATGGGCCTTTGAACAGAAGATACTTTGAGGAATTGGGAGCAGTTCCAAAAGAGCTGAAGCCATCTACTGAAAAGCCCCCAGAACTTGAATTGAAGGTGCTTCCTAGTCACTTGAGGTATGAGTTTTTGGGTCAAGATAAAAAGTTTGCCGATTATTGTTTCGGCTTCTCTCTCGATGTGGAAACTGATAGACTTTTGAGGGTACTTCGGGCTCACAACAAGGCAATCGCTTGGACACTAGGAGATGTTAAAGGAATCAGTCCTTCAACAGTGATGCATCGAATTCTCATGGAAGACAACGCCAAACCAACTATTGATGCTCAAAGAAGACTCAATCCACCCATGAAAGAAGTAGTCAGAAAAGAAGTAGTTAAGTGGTTGGATGCTGGAGTTGCTTATCCTATTTCAGATAGTAAGTGGGTTAGTCCGGTGCAAGTGGTCCCGAAGAAAGGTGGAATGACAGTGATAAAGAATGAAAAGAATGAGTTGATTCCTACAAGAACGATCATAGGTTGGAGGATCTGCATTGATTATAGGAAACTCAACAAGGCAACAAGAAAAGATCACTTCCCTTTGCCCTTCATCGATCAAATGCTAGACAGATTAGCGGGGCAAGAGTACTACTGTTTTCTTGATGGATATTCTGGGTACCACCAGATAGCTATAGCGCCTGAAGATCAGGAGAAGACTACTTTCACATGTCCTTATGGTACCTTTGCCTTTAGAAGAATGCCCTTCGGCTTGTGCAACGCCCCTGCCACTTTTCAAAGGTGTATGATGGCTATCTTTTCAGATTTGATTGAATCTTGTATTGAAATTTTTATGGATGATTTCTCAGTGTTTGGTTCTTCCTTTGATCATTGTTTGGAAAATCTGGAAAAAGTACTAACAAGGTGCGAGAAGTCTAACTTGGTGTTAAACTGGGAGAAGTGTCACTTTATGGTAACAGAAGGAATTGTTCTTGGGCACAAAATTTCAAAAGCAGGAATTGAGGTGGATAAGGCAAAGGTCTCAACAATAGAAAATTTGCCACCTCCAGTTTCTGTAAAAGGAGTGAGGAGTTTCCTGGGACATGCTGGCTTCTACCGCAGATTTATCAAGGACTTCTCTAAAATCTAAAAACCTTTATCGAGCTTACTTGTAAATGGAGTTCCATTTGAGTTCGGAGAAGATTGTTTAAAAGCTTTCAAGATTTTAAAGGAGAAATTGATTACAGCACCGATAGTAACTTCACCAAATTGGGAACTGCCGTTTGAGTTGATGTGTGATGCTAGTGACTATGCCATTGGAGCGGTTCTGGGTCAAAGAGTTGACAGAGTATTCCACACAATCTACTATGCTAGTAGAACTCTGAATGACGCTCAATTAAACTACGCCACTACAGAGAAGGAAATGCTGGCAATAGTGTTTGCTTGTGACAAATTTCGGCCCTACCTAATTGGAAATAAGGTAATTGTTTACACAGATCATTCAGCAATCAAATACCTTATGACCAAGAAGGATGCAAAACCAAGACTGATTCGGTGGGTACTTTTACTTCAAGAGTTCGACTTAGAGATAAAAGATAAAAAGGGCACCGAGAACACAGTATGAGTACCATTTGTCAAGATTAGAGCTGCAAGAGAGTCAGAATACAAAAGAGGTACAAATAAATGAGCAATTTCCTGATGAACAACTCTTTAGTGTGAGGGAAAACCTGATGGTACCTTGGTACGCTGACTATGTTAATTTCTTGGCTGCTAAAATAACTCCACCCGAGTCTTCGCGTCAACAATTGAAGAAATTCTTTTCTGAGGTGAAACATTACTATTGGGAAGAACCAATCCTCTACAAGCACTGCGCCGATCAGATCATAAGGAGATGTGTTCCTGAAGAGGAGATGTATTCTATCCTAAATCACTGTCATGCTTTACCATGTGGGGGACATTTTAGTGGGAATAGAACAGCTGCAAAAGTGTTGCAAAGTGGATTCTTTTGGCCAACGCTATTCAAGGATGCTACTACTTTTGTAAAGGCATGTGATCGTTGTCAACGAACAGGTAATATCTCAAGAAGAAACGAGATGCCTTTAACAGGAATTTTAGAAGTTGAATTGTTTGATGTATGGGGAATAGACTTTATGGGTCCTTTTCCTTCATCCTTTAGCAATCAGTACATTCTTTTGGCTGTTGATTATGTGTCTAAATGGGTCGAAGCTTCAGCGACACCTCAAAATGATGGAAAGACAGTTCTCCGCTTCTTACAAAAGAACATTTTTACTCGGTTTGGTACTCCTCGAGCAATAGTAAGCGATGAAGGGAGCCATTTCTGTAACAAGCAGTTTGAAGCACTCCTCTCAAGATATGGTGTTCGACATCGAACTGCTTTACCATACCATCCCCAAAGTAATGGCCAAGCTGAAATCTCTAACCGAGAGATTAAGATGATTCTGGAGAAAACAGTGCAAAGATCAAGGAAAGATTGGTCAAGGAAGTTGGATGACGCACTGTGGGCGTACAGAACAGCTTTCAAAACACCAATTGGCATGTCCCCATATCGGTTGGTGTTTGGAAAGGCTTGTCATTTACCGGTGGAGTTAGAGCATAGAGCTTTTTGGGCCATGAAGACTCTTAACATGGAACTAAAAGCTCAGGGGAGAAAAGACATTACAATTTGAATGAGTTAGATGAGTTTCGGAACGAAGCATATGAAAACGCCAAGATATACAAAGAGAGAACTAAAAAGTGGCACGATAAAGGTCTAATACGGAAAGAGTTTCAACCAGGACAGCAAGTGCTACTCTTCAATTCAAGGCTGAAACTGTTTCCTGGAAAGCTGAAATCAAGATGGTCGGGACCATTTACGGTGGTCAAGGTGTTTCCTTATGGAGCGGTGGAGTTAAAAGGTGAAAGTCCAACAACTTTCAAAGTCAATGGACAAAGGTTAAAGCTCTACTTGGGAGGTCAGTTTGACCAAGCCAAGTCCGCCATGATCCTGGCGCCACTCTGAAATCCAAGGCTCAACGTCTAGCTGCATGACGATAAACACAGCGCTTCTGGGAGGCAGCCCAAGTTTTATTTTGTTTTGATTGTTTTTTTTGTATTTTCAATTTTTAGTTTCGTACCAGACATTATTTCTTTTTAATTGAATCGTGAAAAAAAAAAAAAAAAATTCGACCTGAAGCCCAGAGGTCGCGACTAGCGTTAAGCCTAGTCGCGACCTATTTCTCAAGTCGCGACCTCAGTCGCGACTTGCTGATTTTCCAGAAACGCCCAATTTTCCTCGATTAGCAAGTCGCGACTAGCCTGTGGCCAGGTCGCGACTTGCTGACGAAAAATTCTATAAATTCACACTTTCCCCCTCATTCAACCCTACACAAACCAAATTCAAATTTCAAATCCTCTCGTGACCCTACACTCTTTTCCTCTCAAAAATTCAATTTTTCATCTTCAAACTTCAATCTTTTCATCTTTTCTCAAATTTCTTAAACCCAATCCAATCAAAAACCCAATTTCACTCTATAATCTACACATATCTTCAAAACCCACACCAAAGAATACCCAAAACCAAAAAAAATCACCATTGTTGTCACCCTCAAACTCAAGCTTTCAAGACATTCAACAATGGAGGTGGAGTTAAGCGTTTTCGGGTTGTAAGTATCACTTTCTTCATGCTCTTAAAAAGTTGATTAATTATTTTAAGTTTTGAGTGATATAATTGTGTGTGGGGTAAAAATTGATAATATTGGGTTTATTATTATTGTATTGTGGTATTAAGTGGTTAGGAACATTGATTGAGTGAATTTTGTATTTTTGGGATAGAGGAAATTTAAGGGGAGGTGCTGCCCAATTTTTTTCTTAGAAAAAAGTTTCAGAAAAAAAAAAAAAAAAGTTTCAGAAAAAAAAAAAAAGAAAAAAATGGCACCAAAGAGGACAAGGAATGTTGAAGAAGGTTCGTCGTCGAACCCACCACCAACGGGTTTTGATAGAACCCGCTTTGGTAGTATCGAGGCTCACAATCGCTTCGTAAGGTTGAAGAATAGAGCTTATATTGAAGATAGGGGTATTGAATTCCCTGAAAATCCATTGAGGCGCCAACCTCGGTTTGAGACAATCAGAGCGCAAATTGAAAGAATGAAGTGGGGAAGTTTCGTGGATACTCGGGGTCGGGCTAATGTTACTATGGCCTGTGAATTCCTTGCAAATTGGCCCGACCGTCGAAATGGGGAAGTGAAGGTTCGTGGAAAGAAGGTTCCCGCCACTGCTGACGCATTCAATGTGATGTTTTCTGTCCCAGATTACACTAGGGAGGAACAACGCCTCCGAATTATTGAAGAAGAAGAGGAGCAAACACTTCAATTGCCTGGGCCCATCGATCCTACAACACAATATACTCATGCACAGCTGAGTTACATAATTCAGCAAAACAACCACATGCAACAATACATGGTGCAAAGGAGTATCTATGATGAGGGACAAGTTCAGCAACTCAACTCTCTCATCAACAGAATGAACATTGGGATTGATGACCCGAACTACTTGGCACAACCTCCTCGGTTCTATCCCTATGACCAGCCGCCACCACCCAACCCTTTCTGAAAGGGTTTCAGGTAAGTTTCTTCTCTCTGCATTTTATTGTATACATTGGGGACAATGTAATATTTAGTTTGGGGGGAGAAGCTTAAAATTTTAAAATTTCTGCACTTTAAATTCTGCATTTTAATTTTCTGTTTTAGTTTTTTTTGTTTTAGTTAAGGAATGGCAATAAGCTTGATGATAGTTGTATGCTGCTGATTAGTGTGATGTGATCTGAAACTGCAAAATAACTGTGTGCTTGATTTTGTTAACTCTTTGGATTAGTTTGGATGCTTAGGAACCTGTGTCTTTCTGCAAATACTCAAGTTGTGAAAACTGTTATAACTGTTTTACTATGGTTTGTGGTAAGATTGACAGGATAGCTTAGAACTTGCATGTTTATTCTTTTGAGGCGAAATCCTTGGTAGTGTTCAATTGGAATATGATTTAGGCATTTGTTGGATAGTTTGAGCCTTTCAAGCCTACCATAATAATGTTTATCCCTAGTTAACCCTATTGAGCCTAAACCCGTTATGTTTTTCACCCATTGATCCGAAAATTTTTAACCATACTATTGATTTTTCTTCACCATTATATGCAAGATATCATAAGCCAAATAATTAGTTTGGGGGAGAGAAATATTTAGTGTGAGAAAATAGTTAGAGGGAAAAGAACTTGTAAGATTGAGAAAAGAAACAAATGTGTAATTCAATGTCACTGAAAAAGTTGAGATGATGAGGAAATATGAATGATGAAAAAAAAGAAAAAAAAAACACAATAAAAAGTAAGAATGTGTTTGAAAAAAAAAATTTCAGTGATGTTGGGAAAAATAATAGAGATATTTTCTCTCAATCTTGGTAGATGTGGGAACGCTATGGGGGATTGAAAAAAAAGTAAGAAGATTGTGGGTTCTGTTTGTGTGCTTATGATATCTTGAGCCAAAAATTATCTTTCGCCTATCCCTGAATATCTAAGCCATACTACCTAGACCTTGAAAAGACCTAATGATTCCAAAGAATACTGTCAACATTAGTGGAGAAAGGTAAGCATGCAAGCTTATGAGTTATCGGGTTGTGGAACTAATGGCAAGAGTAAAACTTTTATAACAATGTTTCATACTTGAGTAGATTGTTGCAGTTGTACATAGTGTTATTAATTGAGCATCCGAGTTAATTGTTAGAGTTAGTAAGAACAAAATTCTAGTTTATGCAAGGAAGGAAACAGAGCATGAGTCGGCAGTGTAGTGATTATCTGATAGTGTAGTTAGTTTTTTTTATCTTACTCGGGGGCGAGTAAGAATCTAGTTTGGGGGAATTTGTTAGGTTATAATTAACCTATATTTCGGGTCTTTAAAGTTAGCATTATTTCGTCTATTGGTGTCTTTTGGAGCAGTTTTACGCTTGATTTTCATTATTTCAGGTTCCCGGGGTGTTAAAGTTCGAATTCAGTCAAATGGCGAAAAACTGGGACAAACCTGGAAAAAAATTTGGAAAATTTGGTTCTGAAGCATCGGTAGTCGCGACCTACGATGAGCACAGTCGCGACCCTTTTTCTGGTCGCGACCTGTGTCGCGACTTCGTAAGATTGGCGAAACTCGGTTTTCGAGTTTTGCACGTAGTCGCGACTCGGCTTGTGTGCTAGTCGCGACTATGTACGGAAATCGCAGATTTGACCTAATTTTGATTTTTCACTCAATTGGAGGCTCACCACTTATCCCTATATAAGGAATACGACATTGAAGGTCAAAGGCAAGCAAAAACAGACCTAATAGTGGAGGCAAAGTGGAGAGGAAGCTATCTTGAAGACCCGGAGCGATACCAACTTCTAGTTTCTTTCTTTTACCCTTTTTATTCATCTTTATGTTTGTTTTTAATTCTGAATTAATCATGGATGTTTTTAGAGTTATTATGAGCTAAATTTCCCAATAAGGGAGGATGATGAATGTTGTTTAAGTTTATGCCTAGTTAATAAATAATTGCCATTCCTTCATCTTATGTGTGAATACTATCTTTATTTGTGTTTAATTACATGTGTAAGCTTGATCACCTTTTACATGCTCTATGATCCTAATTCGAAATCTGAAAAGTGAGAATTAGGAATGCTAAAATTTGGATAGTCTAGGTTTTGATGTAAAACGACAGTATTTACATAGCCTAGTGACTAATAGATTATTGCTTAATGCTGATTTTGTGTTGATCTAATTAAGAAGTTAATTAGAGAACATATTATTTAGAACCTAAAAGATCTGAAAAGAGTTAGGTTAATTTATAATCTGTCTTTCACATTGAGATAAGGATAGCAGTTAGGTAATAACATAGGTAACTTATCAACAGGATTCACCTCCCTAATCTCTCATCTTGATTAATCTTCGTTTATTTTCTCTTTAATTTCTGCGTTATTTACTTTTAAAATTGCAACTTATTATTCTACCAAATAGAATCATAATTATAATTTAGTAGTACTCAATCCAATTCCCTGTGGTTCGACCTCACTTGCGTGAGATACTACTTGATACGTACACTTGCGTAATAAACAGAATTTTCGTAACACCATCTCGATCCGCTTGTTACACATTCAGACTAAAAGTGATAGCAGACTTCTCAAAGTTAATCTTCTAACTAAAGGTAGCCTCATAAGTTAATATCGCTTAATAGCTTCAGTATCACCTCCATTAGCCCTACCGAACACAAGACTGTTATTTGAAAAAAAACGAGTGACATGTGGCCCAAATCTAGAACACCTAAGCCTCATCAGCTCAGATTTAGATTCTGCATGAGAAATCAATGAAGATAATGACTCTACACAAAATAGGAATAAATAAGGAGACAAAGTACATCCTTGTCGTAACTCTCTTGTCAGTACCACTCTCCCTTTTAGGAAGGCCATTGAGTATAAAAGTATACTCTGGGGTCGTCACACAATCAACGATCACTCTAATCCACCCATCATCAAAACCAAATTATCGCATCGTACTGGCTAAGAATCTCCATTCCACCCGATCATATACTTTACTCATGTCAAGCTTAAGTGCCATAAATCCTCTTCTGCCATTGTTTCTTTTACATAGAGAGTGAAATAATTCAAAACTAACCATAACGTTATCATGTATCGAACATCCTGGAATAAATGCACTTTAGAAAGATGAGATGAGAGGGCCAATTGTATCTTTCATTCTCAAATAAAACTTGACCCCAACTTAAACTCGAAATTAGACCCCAGACTCAAAACACACTACAAAAAATGTCACTTTTGCCAGCACATTTTTGTGCTGGCAAAAGTTAGTATTGTGCTGGTAAAGTAGAATTTACTTGTGCTGTGTTGGCAAAAGGGGGTTGGCAAATCAATGTTGGTATTAGAACTTTTGCCAGCATAAAATGAAAATCGTTGGCAAAGATGACTTTTCCCAGCACATAAATGTGCTGGTAAAAGTTAGATTTTAGCCACTGCAAATGTACGCTGGTAAAACTTTGACCTCTTTGCCAGCGCAATTTGCAAAATGCGCTGGTAAAAATTACTTTTACCAACGCAGTAGCGAACTGTGCTAGTAAAAGTGACATTTCTTGTAGTGACATGCCCTAGACTCGAACCCTGGACCCGAATTGAGACTTGGACCTTAGACCCAAACCTAGACTCGTATCCCGAATCTTGGACCTAGACCTCGGACCCAAACGAGGACCAGGCCTGAATCTGAACTCGGACCCAAGCCAGGACCTAGACCCCGAACATGAGGTTCGGGACCATGATTCAGGTTTGGGTCCGGGGTTCAGGTTCGGGTCCGAGATCTAGGTCCCGGTCCCGGTCCAGGGTCTCGGCTCCAGCTGAGGGGTTCGGGTCTAGGTTAGGGTCCAGCTCCGCGTTAGGGTTCGGGTTTGGGTTCGAGTCCTAGTAGGGCCAGGTTTGGGGTCCGAGTCTGGGTTTGGATTTGGGGTCCAGGTCCCGGTCTGGGTTGGGATTTGAGTTCTGGTTCGAGGTGTGGGTCCAGGGTCTTGGGTTGGGGTCGGGATCGGGGTCGACCCTAAATCCTTTGTAAATATTATAATACAAGTTAATACAGATTATTTGTTATGCATTAAATAATACAACTCACATTGCATTTAAACAATATGCAATAATTAATACAATATAATATTTTATCTAAATATAATATTATTTATTATCTAATACAATACAATTTTTATACGGCTCACCAAACTAATTTTAATAATTTTATTTAATTTGTTTATTTGTTAGTTCGGTAACTACATTTATTTTGGTTTTTTCTGAGTATATTAAAAAAAAAACGTTTGACCTTTGAATGACAGATTCCGGCTCATAAAAACTTTTTTTAAATTTTTAACTCTGATCATGATCAAATGATTACGTACTGAAGTGGTCCAAAATAAATAATCATGGTTTCGATTTTTTTGATGTATGCCAAAACAAACACTCTATTCGTCTCTGGTGAGATTACTCCAACGTCAAGTAATTAATTAAGTTCTTTTCAAAAAAAAAAAAAAAGTAATTAATTAAGGTGGCGTTTGGTAACACTTTTTTAATTAGTTTTGTGTTTTTAAAAGTAGAAAAGTGAAAATATTTTTCAAAAACATGTTCTATAAAACTATTTTTACTTTTCAATTTTATAATTAGAAATTAAAATTTTAAAAACAAAAAAAATCACTTTCAATATTTTTTTAAACAGTTTTTTTTTCTTAATCAATCTTTTGGATTACGACCAGACCCGAACCCAAATCTCCTCCCCACGACCCTGGCGCTGAACCCGACTTTTGACTTGAACCCGAATCCGACTCCGGACCTAGACCCGACTTAAATAAAATTAAAAAATAAAAATGAACTTTACAGAACACACTTGTGTTTTCTGTTTTTAAAATTTAAAAACAAAAGTGGTTACAGAACGCATTTTTGTTTTTCAAAAATAAATTTTTTAAAAACAAAAATTTGACTTTCATTTTGTGATTAAAAAATTAAAAAACAAAAGTATTACCAAACGGCACCTAAGTTGTCCCCCTCACAATAATTATTACTCAATACTTCCCTTTATTTGTCTTTTTTTTTTCTCCAAGAAAGCACATAAATAAACAAAATCTGTATATGAAGAGCTCTAGGATATTCTCTAGACTCTAGATCACCTAATTGTAAACGTCAAATTCTCAATATATATCGATAAAACCACTTATAATATATATATATATAAATATATTAATAGTCATGTATACAAAATAGTTCGTTTGTATATATCAGCGCATATATATATATTTATATGTTGGTATGAAATAAAATCTTATAATTATTGAAAAAGTTGCACTGTCATGCATTATTAAAATCTTATAAAAATATTTTCTTTTAAAAACAATTACAAATATCAATTAAATTAAATTGTCCTGCAAAATGATTTAGTTATTATAATATGTACATCAGTACATTGGCGCTTATATTTGTTGGATTTCATGTCTATCATGAATATATTATATATTTATATAGATGGATATAATAATTTTATTAAGGAAATAAAATGTAGGCAATTGATTTGATTAAAAGTTGGCCATAATATTTTGCATGGCGTTATCACTTTATGAGAATATAAGCCTACTCTACTGCAATTGTCTTTAATTAGAATATAAGCCTAAATATATACTTTTCTTTAGAATAGAAATCTCATTAGACCTCACTTTTATCTCATTTCCATATCTTAAATAGAATATGTAGGCCCTTTATCCTTTGATGGAAAATTCATGTAATTTCCAATAAAATATTTTTTGCTTCATTAGGAAAAGATCATGCATAGCCTCCCTATCCAATGCAAAATCACCCCCTATATTGAGTAATCTTAAAAAAAAAAAAAAAAAAGACAAATTTTCTATTACTTTTTAGAATAAATTGCACAATATATATATATGCATATGATGAAATTAAAGATTCACCTTTAGTCAAAAAAAATAATAAAAATGAGGAAAGTAATCTCATTGTAACGACATGTGTCACCTATAAGTAAATAAATAAATAAAAGAAAAATGTACTTATTTTCTTTTTGTATTTTTGGTTACCCTTTGTGTTATAGTTCTTACAATTGTAATAATTATTACATTCATTTTGGGATGAGATTTTAGATAGTAGATAAGGTACAAGGGATCCTTATTGGTCAAAACATATAGCGTAAATGGATACTCTTACTATGCGTACTTGTCCTTCATAGCAAAAAAGAAAAAAGAAAACATTGTACTTGTTTTTATATATAACCATTTCTATGTCCTTCAAGGGAAATATATACATTTTATAATAAAAACAAAAACCAACATGAATTATTATAAAAAAAAGAAGTCAAAATTAGAGAAAGAGTAGTCCAAAATTATTGGGACCTCCATTTGTGAGAGATATTATATATATAATAATTTTGTTATAGTAGATGTGTGGATTATCTAGTTAGAGAGGCAAACAATTTAACAAATTAAGGTTTATTAATTATTGTATATATATAATAATTTTGATGAATTAGAGGATAGATATAGAGAGATAAGTTAAAATAATTAGGAGATGGTGGCCAATGATGTGGTATAATAAAGTTATAAACAATGATGGTGGGGGTGGCCATATGAATGGTTGGAGGATTATATATTATTCGTTTAGTGATTTTCCTTTTCATTTATTCTTTCTTCTATGTATTTTTTTTTTAAAAAATAAATAAATAAATAAATCAACCAAGAGAAACGTCACGCAAACACTTGCTTTTTCCTATTTGTGGTTTTATTCTTTTAGTGCAATCTAAAGTGGCATACCACTAACGATGGTTAATGTTTGGTGTCAACAATTGTTTTAATTTAGATACCAAATATTTTTTTCAAAAATATAAAAATAAAATGATAATCATTTTAGTTTAGATTCTGATCAATACATATATGCTACTACTACTATTAATATTTTATTAAATTTATTTGTACTGCAGGTCTTAAATTATATAAATTTTAATGAATTAATTCACAAATTTTATTTTCCAGCAAATTAGACCTAAGTTTTAATAAACTAGTCCTTAAATTTTATTTTTTTAGCAAATTAGTCCCCAAATTTTTATTTGAAACATGAAGTTCTCACTATTAAATATATGGTATTTTATTTATATATTTATTTACTTTTGAATTTATTTAAATATTTTTATATTGATTACATTATCAAATTAAAAAAAAATGATATTTTTTTTTTATTTATATGTATGTTTTTTAAATATTCCAAAATAAGAAGAAGAAAAATAATTCAAGACATATTTTTTTGGATATATGGAAATAAGAAAAAAAATATATATTTTTTATTATATGTATTTTTGTAAAATCAAATCAAGACATATTTTAAATATTACAAAACTATATATACATTTAAACTACTAATTTATCTTTTTATGAACAACACTTGTACAAAATATATTTGCTATCGAAAAGTTCCTCTGCACTTCAAGCAAATATTCTCATCAAATAGTTTCTTAAATATATATATATATAAAAAAATTTAATATGAAATCTATTTATATATATGTAGTAAAATATGATTTTGTAGCCAAATTAATATATATTTTTTTTATAAATTACCAAGTAAATTATATTATAAAATTTACTTTTAATTTATACTCGTAGGTGAACTTATGAAATTTGACCATGTGTTTGATATAAAATTTAAATAATTAATAAATATATATACAATTAGAAAATTATTAAAATTATAATACTACATATTCATAAATTAGTAATAAAATATACTATAAATGTTAAAATATAAAAATGCGAGGAGGCTAAAATTTCTTCTAGGCATTATATCGGTCCGCCAGTATTTATAATACTTCTTTTTATTAATAATATACATGAATAAAGCATATTTATTTTGGTAAAAATTAAATATTATATGAGTACTTTAAAAAAATATATATTAATGTAATTATTTTATCAAAGTATTAAAATTAAAAAAAAAATATTTGAATGTAACAAAAAATTAATTAAAGTAAGGAAAATAAATACGAAATGATAAAAATATCAATATTTAAGAGTGAGAACTTGCCAAAACGTATATAGTTTGGGAACTAATTTGCCAAAAAATAAAGTTTCAGTACCAACTTGCCAAAACCTATATAATTTAGGAACTTGGGGGTACAAATAAGCCTTATCATTATAAAAAATTAATAACTAACTTTTGTGATAATTTTATTTAAGTCAGAACATAAATTTTTTGTGATTAAATGTGACTTTTAGTCACAACAAAAATTACTTGTGAGTAAAACATAGTATCTAGATACAAGTTGTCACTAATTTAGTTTTAGTCACAATAAGTATATTGTGACTAAAAATACATTTAGTCACAGAAAATTGTGATTTTTGTGACTAATACCTTAACCGCGGACTGTTTAGTCACAACATAGAAATTATTATTTATAATTAGTCGCTGATTTTGTTGTGACTAGCTAAAAGTGAGATTTTTTGTTGTGTATTATTATTATTATTATTATTATTATTATTATTATTATTATTATTATTATTATTATTATTATTATTATTGGGTTTGGTTGATCTATTATAAACTAGTAAATGTAGTCGTGTTTCGTGTGGTTATGTAATAGAATAAATATAAAATTAATTTGGTTCAGTATTTTAAAAATTATTGATCATTTTTTTTATTTAGTTAAATTATAATTTAAATATAATATTTCATAAAATAAAGTATAATGATACAACTTGCGAAACCCTATATAATTCGACTTGGTACAAATAAACCTTATTATTATTATTATTATTATTATTTATTGGTTTTTTTTTAATGAACCAAAAAAATTTATATATCAAACACAACTTTTACAACCTATCCAATACATGTAAGACATAACAAGTATACTCTTCTATTTACAATGAATAATCAAACCATTCTTTATCTATTTTAGATATCTTTTCAGGCAAATATATTCTTGCTCTAGTTTTTACAATCCTCTTTAATTCTTTGTACAAGAGTCTTTACTATTAGACTTTTCCAATTCCACATACTATCATTTCTATTTTGCCACAATCTGTATACCATAGCAGCTAGGAGAATTTGCTTTTGAAATCTGCTTAACTTTGCGTGATTTGTCCACCTTATCGGTCGAGATACTACAGTGAGCTTTGTATGCCATTGCAACAAATTTTTAAGCTCCAAAAAACACCTGAACTTATATTAATTAACAATTAAAAAAAATAGATATTTTCAATAGTTTCCTCATCATATTCACAAATTACACACCTAGAATCTTGGCATATATTGAACTTGGCCAGTCTTTCCCTCATTTGTAGTCTTCCTAAAATAACCAACCAGACTATAAAACTATATTTTAGAGTATTTATTATTTAATATACTCTAAATCATGTTAGGTTAATAATGCTTTAATTGAGTTGGATACTATACTTCTCCGAAAGAAACTGTATTGAGAATTATTTATTGAGTTTGGTTGATTATTTATTATAAATAAGATTAAGATATATACAAAAAGAAGAAAAACATGGATGATAACACAGCGTTGTATGTGAATTATATATACATGTTGTTATTTTCAAATAATAATGCAAGGTACCTAACTATACATTTGTTTATTACTTGTACTAATTATACATATTTTATTCTATTTTTATATCCGTTAATTAATTCTCTAATTTAGTAAAGGGAAATTTCACTTTTTGGCCTTAATAATACAAGCCATATCAAAATTTATACCCTCGCTTAATTTGTACAAATTTAGTCCATTAATTACATGAACTTCCCATTTTACCCTTTTTTTTCAAAAAAAAAAAAAATAAAATAGCTAAAATCTGAAATTGATCTTTCTCTCTCTCTTCCCTCTCTCTCGTGCACCACTCTCTCTCTCTAGAAAAAACTGAAAAATTTATCAAAAAATTTCTCTCTGTCCGTCCCACTCTCTCGTCCCTCTCTCTCTTCCCTCTTGAATGGTTGTTTTCTCGGTGGGTGTTGGTGGAAAACCGAAGCACAACCCAATATCACTCAAGAATCTTACACCATTATAATGGGTAAGTTGTGTTTTAAGCATTTTGTTTGACTTTATGTAGTTTAAAATTGTTATATGTGTGTTATTTGTTGGAACTGCTATTTTTTGGTCTGAAATTGTTGAGATCTGGCAGATCTGGTTTTCAGTCGAATTCTGGGTTTTCCAGTGTTATCGATGATATATCGATAATTTGTCGATGGTTTGTCGATGATTACAAAAGGAAAGGTCAGTGACGACCATTATCGACGTTATGTCGACATAATGTCGACATGTTGTCGACATTAAGCAACCAACATGTTATTTACAATTTGTCGACATTTTGTCGATAGTTGTCGACAGCATGTCGACAACAAGTATTTATCTTTTTTTATAAGTTGTCGATATTTTGTCGACACCATGTCGACAAAAATATCGATGCAAATAAAAAAAAGCCGTAAATAAAACATAAACATAACATAACATTAAATAAAGTTCATAAAAAAACATAACATAACATAAAATAAGATAAAAACATAACATAAAAAAACATTAAAAAAAACAGAAAATAAAGTTCATAAAAAAAAAACAAACATTAAATAAAACTCACCACAAGCCATAACATAACAAATTATTTTTTTTAAAATTCTTTGGCTTGTGGGTGAGCCTTGCAATACTTGCATAATGTTCCAGGCTTCACCGGTTTACCGTTAAAGATGCCTAGTTTGCAACGACGGCATCCTTCGGGGAACCCTGGTGGTGGAGCCGGCCATACACCAGTTTTGCAAAAATGTGCTTCAAGTTGCCTGAACCTGAACTCGTTCCCACATCGTTCTCTTTCGAAAGCTCTTTGGGCGTCAAAAACTTTCTGCATTTCAGGAGTAATTATGCCAACATCAGGCTCCTGCTTCAGCTCTTCAGGAGTTAAGATGGGAAATTTGCCTTTGTTCTTTCTTGGCGCCATATTTAGAACTTAAGAATAAGAGAAATTTTTAAGAGTAAGAGAGAAGTAGAAGACAAGAGCACTTATGAATAAGAAAGGGATTTGCTTTTATAGAGCAGTAAACATGTTGGGAATGTAGGAAAATTTAATGGTTATTAATTGTGTAACTGTACAGGTAAAACGCATGAAATGGTGTATTTGTCGACTGAATGTCGATACAATGTCGATATGTTGTCGACAACATGCCAATTTAGTGATACTGCTATCTTATTTGTCGATACCATGTCGATGTCATGTCGATAGCTTGTCGATAGGACACGTGTCTGACATGCAACGTGTCAGTTGGGAAGGGTTGTTGGGAACGTAGGTAAAATTTATTAACATTAAATGTGTGTTTGTCGATTGAATGTCGATGGTGTGTCGATGTTATGTCGATGGCGAGCATGCTTGGTGTGGTTGTCGACGTTATGTCGATATTATGTCGACACAATGTCGACAATTAGTGCCATAATTTCTGCTGTTGTGATTATCGACATTATGTCGATTGATATCGATGGGATGTCGAATTTTATTTTTTTTGGGTGTTTTTTCCTTTACTCACCTTGTTTTTTTGGTTTGCAATTGCAGGAGAGAAAGTGTTCCTTGTTGTATCGTACGATGGTGTTTGGTTATGTGAGAATTATAATTGGATCTACAAAGCAAATAGCAGCTTGACGTTGACAGTTACAACTGAGACAACCCTACAAGAACTGCGACAAATTTTATATGAAGAGTTGGAAGTTGATCCGGTAGCGTATGATTTAAAGTTGGAGATTTGTTCCTTGTACATGAAGGGAAAAATGGTTGCGGCAGAGGTTATTAAGAGAGAATGCCAACTGAGAACGTTCTTAGAGATGAGGGCAACAATGTCAAATACAGAGTTTATGCCATTATTCGTGACCAAGGTGAGAAAAGTTGGGAATTCGGAGCCTACGCCGCCTACTATTCCTCTCCCTCGAAGTGTGGTAGGGTCTTGCGTTCCCGAAACAGATGTTAGGATTGGTGTGAATGAGGAGGTTCCGACCAATTTAGAGGTTCCGACCAATTTAGAGGGTCCGACCAATGTAGGGCAAGAACAAGAAGCGATAGGATTTCATCAGTTTGAAGAGTTCGATACAACTTTCTACAATAACGATCCTATTGTAGATTTGAATATGGACGATGAACATGATTTGGCAATCGATGAAGCCGTAGCGGGACTATCGTTGAGGTTAGAGTGTGTACCGAGTAACCAAGGTACACAGTGAGAACGACAACCTCGTAGTGAAAATCGCACTACACCTGGAACTAGCAGTAGTCGACAAGGCAGAACTGAAGAACATGCTCGTCATGCAACCTTCTCAACGTTCTCCTCTTTTGAAGTTTGTACCAAGTTCAAAGCTCCCATGTGGACAAAGGAAGATATAATGGAAAATCATGAGCTAACTACTTGTTTACAAAGTAAGGAAGCAGGGGTGATAGAGCTTGGTAATTTTTATGAAAACAAGGAAGAACTGAGACAAGTAGTGGGTAGGTTTGCACTTAATAACAATTTTGAGTGGATGGTGAAGAAGTCATCCCCTGATGTGTTGTACGTTACATGCAAGGCTCCATATTGTAAATGGAGATTGAGGGGGAGGAAGAAGATGCATTCTGAAAACTTTGAGGTCACTGTATTTCACAATGAACACACATGTAACTTGAATGCGAGACGTTCAGATCACCGTCAAGCAGCACCATGGGTAGTTGGCCACCTTATTAAGGGGAAGTACACCCAAGATGGAACTACGTACAAGGCTAAAGACATACAGAAGGACATGTTTGACAACTATGGTATCAGTATGAGTTATGTGAAGGCGTGGAGGTGCAGGGAGATGGGACTTACGTATGCTAGGGGTACGCCTGAGTTTTCATACATGAAGCTTCCTGGGTACTTGTACATCTTTGGAACGAAGAATCCAGGTACCATTACTGACTTGTACTTAGAGGATGAGCGGTTCAAGTACTGTTTTATATCACTCGGTGCATGTAGAAGGGGCTTTTCTTTTTGTCGTCCTGTTTTGAGTATCGATGGCACCTTTTTGAAGACGAAGTACGGCGGTATAATGTTAGTTGCTGTGGCATACGATGCGAACAACCAATTGTTGCCGGTTGCTTATGGTATCGTTGACAGTGAGAATAACGACTCCTGGACGTATTTCTTACAGAAGTTGAGGGTAGCAATTGGCGTGGTTGAGAACTTAGTGTTTGTGTTAGATAGGCATCAAAGCATTGATCATGCTGTTGAACTCATTTTTCCCGAAGCAGTCCACTGTGCATGCTATCACCACATTGTTATGAACGTGAACGCCAAATTCAAGACTGATGCTTTTCACAACCAAATATATAATGTTGCTTACGCATGGTCGAAGACTGAATGCGATAGAGAGTTCGAGAAGCTTAGAAAGATGAATCCGGCCATTGCTGCATATGTGGAGAGTATTGTTAGGCTATTTTTAGCCTATGTTTTGGATCCAATTTATGTGCATTTTTAGCTGTGTTGGGACGGAATTACGCTTGTTTTCTATGTTTTCAGGTTCTTTGGAGTAAAAGAGGTCTCGGGTGCAGAAATTCATTAAAAGACGTGCTGAGCCGAAGAAAAACTTAAATTTTGAGTTTTTGCATATCTGGCCGCGGCGATGAAGAGGCTCGCCGCGGCGAGATTCAACTTACAGAAAGTGCCTAAATTTGGCACATTCTCGCCGCGGCGAGAGGAAGCATGGCCGCGGCGAGATCCCGTACGGACCGGGGGTATTTTCGTCCATCGAACCCTAAATTTCAAGTATAAATAGAAAACTGCGATTGGAAGTCAGGGAGAGCGATTTGGAACCCTAAAACACAGCTGAGAGCGGCAGGAAGAGCATAGAGATTCAAGTGAAGATCCAGAATTCACCCTCAAACAGTTCTTTTCTTTATTCCTCTTTAATTTATTTATGTTGAATATTGCTATAGGAATGGTTATGGATTTGTTTCTGAACTAAATTTCCCATTTAGGGAGGATGATGATTGTTGTTTAATGTTTTCCTAGTTAATGTTTAATTACCATTCCTCAATTCTTGTGTGTGAAATTATCTTAATTTGTTCTTAATTTCATGTTTAAGATTGATCACCTTGTGCATGCTCTATGATCTCAATTCAAAATCTGAAAAGTGAGAATTGAGAATGCTAAAATTAAGATAATCAATGTTCTATGTGAAACGAAAGTATTTGCATGACTTATGTGACGAATAGATTATTGCTTAATGCTGATTTCATGTTAGTTTAGTTAAGGAATTAATTAGATAACATGTGATTTAGAATCTAGAAGATCTGAAAGGAGCTAGGTTATTTCATAATCTGTCATTCACTGCAAGAATAGGATAGTAATTAATCATTAACGATTTGGGTAAACAACAACAGGATTCTCCTCCCTATTGTCTCATCTTGCTCAACTTTAAATTGTGTTATTAAGTTTTCTGAATTTCTTTCATATTTTACTGTTTTTAAATCATAATTGCTTTCGATTTACCGAATAGAATCATAAGTATAATTTAGTGGTACTTAATCCAATTCCCTGTGGGATCGACCTCACCTGTGTGAGATTTACTACTTGATTGCGTATACTTGCGTAGTGTTTAAAATTATAGCAACAAGTTTTTGGCGCCGTTGCCGGGGAATTGTTAAAGATTAATATTACATAAAATTATACTAACTTCTACTTTGGTTTATTTCTCTTGCTGAATTTCTAACCTGTCTCTTGCAAAGCTGCTTTTATCTATTTCAGGTATCTTGAGTGCATGCGCCGCCAAGGGCAAGCAGTTGTATTACCCGTCGACCCTGAAATCGAGAAAACTTGTAGGAGAAACAGGAGGAACAAAAGGCAAGAGAGAGTTTCAGCACCTGCTGAAACACCAGAAATCATGGCTGACAACGCTAATGCTGCGAATAATGGAGGTAACAACGGTAATAATGGAGGTGTCGTTGAAGATCAAGCTAATGGCCGCAGCTTGAGAGATTATATCCTCCCAACTCTTACGGGGGTTCAGTCATGCATTAGGCCACCGGCAGTGGATGCTAACAACTTCGAAATCAAGCCTGCCATACTACAAATGGTGCAGTCTTCAGTCCAATTTGGTGGACTCCCTTCTGAAGACCCCAATCTGCATCTATCGAACTTCATGGAGTTATGTCAGACCTTCAAAGTTAATGGGGTTAGTGATGACGCCATCCGTTTGAGATTGTTTCCATTCTCACTGAGAGAGCGAGCCAAGAGTTGGTTGATCTCCTTGCCACCAAATTCTATAGCCACATGGAATGATTTGGCAACAAAATTCTTGTCAAAGTTTTTTCCTCCTTGTACCAAGTCTGCAAAGCTGAGAGGAGAAATCAACAACTTCTGTCAGCAAGATAATGAATCTCTCCATGAGGCTTGGGAGAGGTTTAAAGATCTAATCAGAAAATGCCCTCATCATGGCATAGAGAAGTGGATGCTGGTTCACAATTTCTACAACGGGTTGGTTGGTAACACTAGAACTCTGATAGATGCGGCGGTGGTGGAGCTTTTATGAGAAAGAGTGCTAATGAGGCTTACGATCTATTGGAGGAGATGGCTCTAAATAATCAGCAGTGGCCAACCGAAAGGAGTCAAACTAAGAAAGTAGCTGGTGTGCTAGAGGTTGATGCCATCACAAAGTTGACAGCTCAAGTTGAGGCCTTGACAAAGCTGATTGCAGGGCAAGCTAAACAAGCCCAAGTTATTTGTGAGATATGTGGAGGCAACCATCACTTTTCAGAGTGTCAGGCAGATGTGGATAATTTGCCAATGGATCAAGTAAAAGCCATTGGGAACTACTCCCAAAATAATAATTATGGGCACAACCAACAGGGGTTCTACCAGCAGAGAAATCAGCCCCAACAAAACCAACAACAAAGACCTAGTGGCTCCAATATCCAAGCTGATTTATTGCTCCAATTCATGATGGAAACTAAAGCCTCTATTAAAACTCTAGAAACTCAAATGAAACAATTGGCTACTCAAGTGGCAAACCAAGCTCAAGGAAATTCACCTAGCACTAGTGAGGCAAAAGGAAAAGAGCAATGTAAAGCAATTTCCTTGAGGAGTGGAAAGAATTATGATGGGCCTGATGTGGTACAACCATTCAATGAAGAAGTTATAGATCAATCAGCACCAACTCCAACATCAATAGAAAAGAAGGCTACTGATAGTCCTGCACCACAACAACAGTCTCCACCAATCAGTATTGATCATCATGTGAAGATACCTTATCCTCAGAGACTCCGAAAGACCAATCTAGACAAGCAGTTTACAAAATTTCTAGAGGTCTTCAAAAGACTACACATCAACATTCCTTTTCTTTCGAAGCCTTGGAACAAATGCCCCGATTATGTGAAGTTCATGAAGGAGATATTGTCTAAGAAGAGAAAAATGGAGGACTATGAAACAGTGGCATTAACTGAGGAGTGTAGCGCCATTTTGCAAAAGAAACTACCGCCCAAGCTTAAAGATCCGGGTAGTTTCAATATTCCATGCTCTATAGGGGGTTCGGTGGAAACTAAAGCTCTATGTGATCTGGGAGCAAGCATTAATCTAATGCCGTTGTCTGTCTTCAAAAGGCTAGGATTGGGAAAAGCAAAGCCCACAACAGTGACTCTACAACTAGCGGATCGTTCTCTAACTCATCCTCGTGGCATAATTGAAGATGTACTGGTGAAGGTTGGTAAGTTTATCTTCCCTGCTGATTTCTTAATTCTTGATATGGAGGAAGATTCAACTATTCCCATTATTTTGGGAAGACCATTCTTGGCCACGTGTCGAGCATTAATAGATGTTCAGAAGGGGGAGTTAAAGTTGCGAGTGCAAGATGAAGAGGTCAATTTTAATGTTTTTGCCCCAACTGACATTCCTACATGTTGCAAGATTGAGGTGGTGAAGGGTTCTTTTGTTAAAACTGATAAGAAGAAAGCAAAGCCTAAAGAGCGACTTCGAACGATTCAGCGTCGTTGGAAAAGATTGATGTGTGGTAGTTCTGAAGGTGAGATTACTCTTGTGCAAAACTCTGAAATCAACACTATTGGTGGTAAATTTTCTTCATTTAGTACGAGGGCTCTTTTGGATGCAAAAGGTGGACTTGATCCCTTCTGATGGGGCTCAGGTAAGTTTCTCTCAACCACAATTTTATTTTAACACATTGGGGACAATGTGCATCTTTAGTTTGGGGGGGGGAAACTTAATTTATTTTTTTTCGCATTAGTTTGTTTTAGTTTTTTTAGTCTTGCGTGATAGCTAAATTGAAAAATAAATTGAATTGTTGTTATTCACTTGTGCAATGGATTGAAACATAACTGTGTGCTTGACCTGCAACTGTTTGAATTAAATTGGATGTGTGCTAGGAAGTGATTCATGTAGATTTAAAACATTTGCTATTCTCACATATCACCTCTGTTCTATTTGGTTTGTGGAATGATTGATTGAACATGGAATAGAATTTGTTTGACATACTCTCTTGAAGCGAAATCCTTGATGATTTTTGTTTGGAAAATGATTTAGGCAAATTTTCTTTGGATCGATTGAGCCTTTCAAGCCTACCTAAAAAAAAGTTTTATCCTTAGTATACCCAAAGTTGAGCCTTAGCCTGTTTTAAAAATTTTTCACCACTTAACTGAGCTGAATTCGTTATCTTAAACTCTTTTCACCCTGAACATATCTTATTATGCCATGAGCCTTGAAGCAAGTTTGGGGGGGAATAAGTGCTGTAAGTGAAAAAAATATAAAGTGTAGGAATGAGAGATTGAAAAAAAAAAAAAAGAATAATATTGTGTGTTGTGCCTATGAAAAAAAGAAAAAAAATAAATGGGTCTTCTTGAAAAAAAAAAGGTTAAGAAAATTATGAGGTACACACATAAGAAAAATTGCAATCTCTTATTTCTGTTTTTGGGATATATGGAAAGAAAGCAAAAGAACTGTCTAGGTTTGTTTGGTATAATTGTGCTTATGGTATAGTATAGCCTAAATGACTTCTCACCTACCCATGTACCTAAGCCATGTGATGCTAACCGAAAAAGACCTATTGATTCCAAATAGAAATTTGTCAACATTAGTGGAGAGAGGTATGTCATTCAAACTTATTGATCATGTGTTAGTGGGATGTTGGAAAGTTAGAACAGTTGTGATATTGATGGAAATTGCGATGCTTTATGTTTGTATGAATTACTTACTTGTAAATTGCACATTCAACTTAGTTCTTAGAGTTGGCAAGTTGAAATTCTGGTTATTGAGGGATTGAAGTTGTGCAGGTGGTGGTAACAATTTAATTGTTGGAAAGTTCAGCTATCATTTTTAGTTTTTTTTTAGTTTAGTCTTAGTTTACTCGGGGACGAGTAAAGAGTCAGTTTGGGGGAGTTTGTTAGGCTATTTTTAGCCTATGTTTTGGATCCAATTTATGTGCATTTTTAGCTGTGTTGGGACGGAATTACGCTTGTTTTCTATGTTTTCAGGTTCTTTGGAGTAAAAGAGGTCTCGGGTGCAGAAATTCATTAAAAGACGTGCTGAGCCGAAGAAAAACTTAAATTTTGAGTTTTTGCATATCTGGCCGCGGCGATGAAGAGGCTCGCCGCGGCGAGATTCAACTTACAGAAAGTGCCTAAATTTGGCACATTCTCGCCGCGGCGAGAGGAAGCATGGCCGCGGCGAGATCCCGTACGGACCGGGGGTATTTTCGTCCATCGAACCCTAAATTTCAAGTATAAATAGAAAACTGCGATTGGAAGTCAGGGAGAGCGATTTGGAACCCTAAAACACAGCTGAGAGCGGCAGGAAGAGCATAGAGATTCAAGTGAAGATCCAGAATTCACCCTCAAACAGTTCTTTTCTTTATTCCTCTTTAATTTATTTATGTTGAATATTGCTATAGGAATGGTTATGGATTTGTTTCTGAACTAAATTTCCCATTTAGGGAGGATGATGATTGTTGTTTAATGTTTTCCTAGTTAATGTTTAATTACCATTCCTCAATTCTTGTGTGTGAAATTATCTTAATTTGTTCTTAATTTCATGTTTAAGATTGATCACCTTGTGCATGCTCTATGATCTCAATTCAAAATCTGAAAAGTGAGAATTGAGAATGCTAAAATTAAGATAATCAATGTTCTATGTGAAACGAAAGTATTTGCATGACTTATGTGACGAATAGATTATTGCTTAATGCTGATTTCATGTTAGTTTAGTTAAGGAATTAATTAGATAACATGTGATTTAGAATCTAGAAGATCTGAAAGGAGCTAGGTTATTTCATAATCTGTCATTCACTGCAAGAATAGGATAGTAATTAATCATTAACGATTTGGGTAAACAACAACAGGATTCTCCTCCCTATTGTCTCATCTTGCTCAACTTTAAATTGTGTTATTAAGTTTTCTGAATTTCTTTCATATTTTACTGTTTTTAAATCATAATTGCTTTCGATTTACCGAATAGAATCATAAGTATAATTTAGTGGTACTTAATCCAATTCCCTGTGGGATCGACCTCACCTGTGTGAGATTTACTACTTGATTGCGTATACTTGCGTAGTGTTTAAAATTATAGCAACAAGTATAGGGTTTGAGAAGTGGGCTCACCCTTATTGTTTGGGCGATAGATACAACATCATGACGAGCAACGCTGCTGAAAGCTTCAATAGTGTCACAGAAGAGTTCAGGAAATATCCAATAACTACTTTGGTTGAATTTATCAGGTTCACACTCCAATCGTGGTTCGCTGATCACCTCGAAAATGCTGACAAATGTACCACCCCTTTGGCCACGCTCTTTGAAAAAAACTTGGCAAAAATTCATGAAAATGCAAGGTACAGGCGCGTCCAACGAAATGGAGCCAATTTGTATAACGTTGGTAGGGGACCTAACGGTGAAAGAGGTGGTGATGTGAATCTAGTTGAAAGAACATGCACCTGCGGCGTGTTCACGTTATTGAAACTCCCTTGCCTTCATGCATGTGCCGCGGCATTGAAAACGAACACAAGTGTGTACACGCTTTGCTCACCTTATTATTCAAAAGAAACGTGGAGGAAGATTTACGATGATACCATCAATCTTGCTGGTGACGAGGATGATTGGGTTCTCCCAGAACACATCAAGAATATGAAAGTTGGGGTACCTGTGGAAAAGAAGCCTGTAGGTCGTCCAAGAAAAAGCAACGCTGGAAGAAGACAGGAGAACCGTTTCCCGTCTGGTGATAAAAAAGGTTCTGTACCACGAAACTGCAGCCGCTGTGGCAGTTCAGGCCACAACAGAGCAACATGCAAAGCCCGCATTTGAGGCGTCCTGTACTTATTCGTTGTAATAACATGTTTTCTATTGGGAAATTTGATATATTATAATGATGCATATTTTGTCATCATTTGTTTTTATTTTCATGTGCTAACGAAATTATATATATATATCTAAATGAGTTCATCTGCAGCCTCCTGAGTTTCTTTATTGCTCGAAAATATCTAAATGGCGCACATTCTCCGAAAATATATCTTTTTTACTTACCACAGTTCATATTAATTTATCTACCTATATAATATAGCATAATAGACATATATATGGTATATTGAATATATAAATACTATATATAATTCTTCATTATCCAATTTACCTTCACTTGGTCTAACATATAAAGAGAGTGATAGAGAGTGGTCTAATATATAATACTGAAGTATGGGGAGTGTTTTCACTAGTAACTGGTCTAACTATGAATAATTATCGCTATTTCAGGTTCGAAACTGCTTTAAAATAATGTCGAGGTTGAATATTTTTTAAATATTTTAATTATTTTTAGGTTTAATAGTTATTTTTGTTGAATAATATCGATATTTTATATTTGAAACCACGAATAATTATCATAATTTGAACGAAGAGAAAGTCTATATATACATAACTGTAATGTTAATTACACAAAATATACAATGTCCCAATAATTACACATAATCAGCCGACATTTTGGTAAAATAAATCAACACACCACCGTTGACGAAACATAGCTATCCGGCCTGGCGTCACATCGGTCAATCCACGTTGCATCATGAGATGCTCCACATACTCAATGCAATAGACGCCACAATCACCACTAAATGCAAATATATAAAATGTAAAGTCAGTCTAACGTAAAACATATTTTAATACTATAGTACTTTTTTATCGCTATGTACCTGGTTGTTGACTTCGGAACTAAGTCGTGAGTGGCTCGAGTCGAATGCATTTTTGGAAGCACCGTGATGTCCCTGTTAGTTAACGCCATGATCTGGTTGTTATGTGGAAATTCCCCGGTTGCAAGGATTAGCGAGGGCAGCAGTTCTCCCCAAGTCTTCAGGATGGGTTCCATGGCGGTCCAATGACAGACGCTGGAATCACAGTCGTAGACATTAATTTTCCACAGCTCTATGTCGACTTCAAGTGTGACCCAGTGCCTTGCCTCGGGAAGGTTCAGAACGAAGTAAATAAACTCGTTACCCCTCCATCTCTCAAAGACTTGGGACTGTAATTACAGAGAACAACGAAACAATTAACAAACCATAATAATCCTCCCAAACAATTAACATTTAAAATCTTACTAAAACAATACCTTATGAACCCCTCTGCAGTAGTCCAGGATATAATCCTCCCACACAAAGTTTCTCCTCGGACCCTTGTGGCTCGTCCATGCACTGCTGATCATGCTGGTCACGAATGTGGAGAGAATGACACCCTTCTGAGGAAATGTCAGTGGATAGTCGGTGCGTCGCCTCCTCAGCATATGCATTGCTGCATCTATATGCTGCATATAAAGGGAAATGTCAGTTAGACAAAAAAATATATTAATTGCACATAAAGTTGTAAAGTGAAGTAATATTATAAAATACTTTACTTACGTCATCTGTAAGCCATTCCTTTGGTGTGAGCATTATCCAAAAGAATCCTGGACCGTAATCACCACTTCTCAAATCCCGAAGTCGGTGGTTCGGAATGAGTCCAACACACCACTTTCGGAAAGTGGTTAACAATTTCTCATCCGGTGGCTCCAGGGGATCAAAAGTCAAAGATGGCCTATGTCTCCTCTTCACCTCCGTATAGTCACCGAACCATACAGGAGGCTTTCTCTTCCTCTTCCGACTCTTAACCACTGCAGGTTGTGCCTCTATCGACAGAATCTCACCCTGCGACTCGGTGTCATGTACATGGATAACAGGTTGTGCCTCGATCGGAGTCGCTGGAGCTCCCTCATAAGGATCGTAATCGTCGGGGAAGACCTCCTCCTCTTCTACTGGGGGTGAAGCAGCTGGTGGTGGGGTAGATGGATCTGCTGGGGCCTCCGGTGCTGAAGCTGTCGTTGGCGGACGATTCAACATGGCCAATATGTCTCTGAGCTGCTCCATAATTACGTTCTGACCACCCTTCAGCTCTACATGGCTGGTCTCGTATGCCTTCTTCAGCTCGACATGAGCAGCATACAGACCCTGAGTGTCAGCCTCGATCCTATCCAACCTCGCCACTAAATCAGTGTACTCGGCACCCCGAACGCCTGATGAAGATGGTGCACTGGGCTGAGGTTCTGAACCAGTGGCCTGAAAAAATATATATCAAAAAAATACGGTAAGCATACGATAATTCCACAATGTAACAAATATCACAAAACAAAAACAATAAAAAATAAAGACATAAAAAAAAAAAAATAGTTCCAAAAATTGGTACCTGAGTGTCTGTTTCCTGAGTGTCTGGGACCTGAGTCTCTGGTACCTGACTACCTGCCTCAGCCTCTGTGTCATCCACACCATCATCAACCAGGTTCTCCACACCATCGTAAGATATGGTCCTCACAAATGCCTCCTCCTCTGTCCGTGGAAGTAGTCCCTTCACCACTTCAAGATTCTGTTTATGGTTCAAAAAATATCAAAATAGAACCATTTAGCATTTATTACAAGCATTTATGTTAAATAATTATTCTGAACATAAGTGAAAATCATACCCGTCTAGAAAATAATGCGCTGACGTCTTTCTTCCCAATATTGCCCTTGCTCGTCCAGCTAAGCATCCTGGGGAACCGAATCCCGTGATTCGTGCCATACCTCTTCCCAACCTCCAAAATGGCCTCGTATGCCCAATATTGTACTGCAGGTGCGAAGCCATATGCTGTGTATTTGCACTCGTGCTGAACATCCGAACTCAGCTTCTTCTCGTAGTTGGCCTTCTGTTTCAACATGTCTTTTTGAAGCGAGTGCATGAGTCTGGCGAATGAGTGCTTCCCCCAAGGAATCCGGAAGAAGAACTCGAGGTCTTCCACATATCTAAGTATGTGAGGCGTAATCAGCGCGTTTGCCTCGCGGCCCAGAAGCACTGACTCCACAAACAAGCACAAGCCGAGCTTGTACAAGTCTTCCGGGTTCTGACAGTTTGTGAACCTATCTTGGAGTGCTTCTGTCTTCACACTATCAGACCTGTTGAAATATTTGTTGATCAATCGGTCTGACCCTGAGCGCGCGACCTGCGCAGCCTTCTCCTCTTCTGTTGGCCCCAAGGAGAAGTCCAGGCCTGTAATGAGTGCAAACTCCAGCACTCCGAATCTGACCTCCTTCCGACCAACGTAAAACCGCATCCTCAACTCCTCCTGGGCATCCACCTTCATTTTGTGGAGCATAAGCTGGTGAAATAACACCGAGGAGAATGTCAAGGGTACGGCATTCCAAAAGCTCCCAAAACGGCTTTCCTTCGCCGTGTTATTCAGATTGAACTCCTCAAACCGAGCTTTGATTTTTGCAAAAATTCCAGTGCCTCTATATGTGACGCGGCCGATAAAATGCTCGGGTGCTGGAATTATGAGTCTGGGAGCCATCTGAAAAAACAAAAAACAAATAAATAAAGCTGCCAAAAAAAATTAAAAACATGTCGACATAATGTCGACATACGGTCGACATTATGTCGACATTATCAAAAGCAAACACAATTCAACAATGTCGACAAAATATCGACATCCTGTCGACATTCAGTCGACAATTTAAAACGACCAACAATTCCACAGCATGTCGACATTCAGTCGACAATACAAATTAAATTCAACATGTAAATATAATCGACAATATATCGACAACATGTCGATATGCTGTCGACAAATCCAATCAGACCCAATTTCAAAACATGTCGACAACATATTGACATACTGTCGATATTAAGTCGACAATACAACCTAACAATAAACAAGTTGATCTAATCGACAAACCATCGACATACTGTCGACAAGTCGTCGACAATATAGGGCAGAAAATACATTTCACCCACTAATCGACATCCTGTCGACATACAACGATATCCTATCGACATACAAATAACAGCTAAATTCAAACAGACACCCAAAATATCGACATCCTATCGATATGTCATCGACAAACACTGTACATACATATAATTTCGCCAAAAATAATACACAGAATCAAAGGAATCCACAGAATGTACATGAACAAAGATAAATCACAAGTAATCAAGTAATCCACAAAAATCTAGCAAAATTGAACATTTAAAATCAATTTTTTTTTAAAAAAAAATGGCACCTTTTTGACTGAAGTGGGTGTCGATTGAGGACGGTGGTGGGTGTCGACTGGATTTTGTGGTCGTTGTTTCGTGGGTTTTGTCGCCCTCGACTGGGTTGTGGGTTCGTCGATTGGATGCACACGAAGAGGGAATGGAGGGAGAGGGAATGGAGGTTGGGGAAGTGGGTTTGGGTTCTCGGACTTTCGTTGTGGCGAGGAAGAGGGAATGGAGGTTGGGGAAGACGAAGTGGAAAGAGAGAGAGGGAATGGAGGTCGGGAATGCCTTCAATGGAGGTGCCTCGCTGGTTGGGTTTCTCGGAGGTAGGTGGGGGGTTGGGGAAGCCGAAGTGGGAAGAGAGAGAGGAAAGGGAAACTGTTAGAGGGAAATTTTAATTAAAGGGTAATTTGGGTATCTTTTAAAATTATAGGCATTAATTTGTACAAATTAGTTTAGGGTATAAATTTTGATATGGAGTATATTATTAAGGGCAAATAGTGAAATTTCCCTTAGTAAATTAATGTTACAACTTACAAGGTTAAGCGAATTTTAATTCAAAACAGTTCCCGGGTTGGATTAATCAATTTTATTATTTAGAAAATAATTAAGAGGCAAGGTAAATAATAAAGGGAAATTTACATGGTATATTAACTTTTGTTATTATTTTACAAAAATACTGCCAGGCGGTATTTGTACTTTTTTATTATGTTTTTTTATAAGTTTTATACGGCAGAATACTGTGTTAAGTTTTTACTGGTGTTCTACTAGTGTTTTACTGGTATTCTACTGTTGTTTTGCTTAGTGTTTTATTGGTGTTTTATAAAAACACAGTATTTTTGAAAAAAAATTCGTGTAATAGTATTTTTATAAAAGTTAATCCAAATTCTAATATTTTTGTAAGTTTCCCACAACCATTTCAAAAAAATAATAATAAATAATACAATATATATCTGAACTTAAAATTGGGATAAAGCATACATATTATATATATGAATAGATATAAATATATAGGTGATGATCTCATTCAAATTTATTTATAGTACTGAGACACCATTTTATATTAGATCAAATTTTCTTTGTAACCAATAATTGTATAATGATCAGGATAATTAAGAACAAACAAAAATTCGTAAAGCGTATATATATATGAGCAAATTAAATTAATTAAGAGATAAACTAAAATATTTAAAATCCAGCACGTAATACGTACTGTATAATATTCCACTAAAAGAATCCAAAAAGAAATTCATTCTTTACGTATAGTTGGAATTTAAATGAGACAATGAGGATTCTCCTTGGGAATGAATAGTCATTGTAAGCAAGTAAATAATTAAAATATATTATTGCAAGTCATTTTCATTTATTTTATTTAGGGTAAACAGTGACATAATTAAGTTTCCAAAGTTTCAAATTTGTAATTGGCATAATTTTAATGTTTATTTTTAGCGGCATAAGTACCAAATGTTTATAAAACTGTAATTTTTTTCTAATTTCGTTAGTACAAACTCTATTATTTTCTTAAATAGGCTACATATAAGGTCCAGATTGTAGATTATTAGGTCTAGACAGAAATATATATTAGTATAGTTACTTCCAAATGTTCCTTTAATAAATTCAAAACAGAGTCTGTACTGACAAAATTAGAGAAAAATTATAGTTTTACAATTATACCGCTAAAAATAAACATCAAGTTTATGCCGCTTATAAACTTAAAATTTTAAGTAATTTTACCGCTATTCAAGAAATGTCATCAAATGTAGTTGGAAATTTGCTATTAAAAGAATATTTTCTAGAAACAATATTTGACATAGTTGAAATAATTATTATTCGTTTGGTGCTACCACATGCATGTATATATGCACAAAAGCGTGTACTTCAACAGGTGTCATATGCTTTACGTAAGTGATTCTATATTTTCTATTATATACATAATATATATTTATATATTATATAATTTCTTCCATTAATTATAAAAGGTCTGAGTTGGAGACAACTCGAAGCAAAAACGACTTTCATGGCCCTACTACACCTACATCATATTATATCAACCCTGTCTCAAGCTTCCACAAGGTTTTAAGAGAAACTTTGAAAATTAAATTAAATATTTTTTACAAAATTATTAATTTAATCAAGATTTTTTTAAAATTTATTTTCAGTTAAAAAACACATTAATTAAATTCTTATTATTACGATTTTTCTTTTCTATATTATTTATCACATATTTTATTAATAATTATCATACTTGCACAACTAATTTATTTTTATCTTTCATAAAAATATAAACTAACAATCATAAAAATAATCACAATAAAAATAAGTATAATTATAAAGGAAAATTATATTGTTTAGAGATGATTTATACATAGAATTTCTCATTAAAAATATTATTAATTATTAATTGATAGTTCTAAATTTTAGATTAATTGAAATGTAAGTTGATCTTTAGTAATAAATATTAATAATATTAAAATTTATTGAATCACCCATATTATTAAAAAAAATACATATATTATACCCTTAAAATATAGGCCTTAAATTTTGTAAGACCTAATAAGACAATTAAGTTATCTTATAATTAAAAGGACCCTAATATATGTATATATATATATATATATATATATACTAGGTGAATGTACGTGCCGAGCCACGTATTGCTAGTTCCATTTAAGATTTTGGTCTTTTTAAGATTTTGAATGTATTTTATTTTTAAAGATTGCAAATTTTTTGTGAAAAAATTAAATATTTATATTTGAAATATTATTTAATAATGTATTAAAAATAATATTAGTGTAATTATAAAATTGTAAATAAATTTATTATTGGAGTAGTAGATTATTCTATTTAGTTCTTTTTTTAACATAGCATTGTAATGTAAGTTTATAAACTTTATATCTATAAATATTCTGTAAAGTGTTAATATTATATGAACATCTCCATTTATAAAGCTAAAAAGTGGGTCAATGACAGAAGTGGTATATCTGCAATCACACAAAGATACAATTGGTATTTTTGCTTCCTATGCTTATCCAGAGAAAATATTAGATTAATTTTAATATATAAAGATTTTTCTTTTTTAAAAAATAAATAAAAAAAATTATTAATATTCTCCCAAGATAGGTTTGTTAGAGAGATATGTGGTTTAGATGATTTTTTTTTTAATTTAAAAAGAGATTATTAATATTTAAAAGATTGTTTAATTTTTTGGGTTTAATTATATTGGGTTTATTTGTTAACGAGAGATCAAACCTAATCGTTAAATTTAACAGAATATTCTTAAGTATATTCTGTTAAAGATAGACACTTTTAATATATAAAGATATATATATAAACGCATCATCATATTATATTGTATATTAGAATACAATATGTTATATTTTATTTAGGCTACTTGTGCAAGTTTTTTCAATCATAGATCGATTTCACATCATGTTGCATTATTTTTAGGATTTTTGAACTTCCCAATGAAACACTTTATTATATTGTGTCGTGTACACTTCACTAGATAGATTATCAAAGAACAAATATAATGATCAGATCTAGTATTGTATTGTATATATGTTCTTTATATATTATTGAAGTATCTCCTTGTATTTAATTATATATCTGTAAAAATGCCAAGATTTCATGAAATTAGTATTTTACGTATTGTATACTCGTATAAATAAAAGTTATAGGAGTAAAATAGTATGCATTTTGTACATGTGTGTATGTAGTTTAATTAGTGGGTTTGTCATTATTTTGGTCTACACATAAACTATATATTGAACAAAAATGAAGTATGAACCTAGGATAAAGATCACATATATATATGAACCTTTATCCAGAAAGGTCAACTCTTACATCTCAAGATTAAATTGCTACTAATAATTAGAACTGATAAAATCTTGTGATGAGCTAGATTAGATAGCTTGATAAGCTAAGTAAAACTCAAACGACCAGTCTTTATATATTATAAGTACAAGCAAATATTAAATTAATATACCTATTAATAAAAGTTATTGGCGTTATATTTTTTATTATAGATTTTCTCTTCTTATCTCTAGCACTACTTGAGTGTATTGTAAAGGCAAAACACCTTTTATGAACAACTTTGAGTTATAAATGTATGAAATGACTAGAATTCTCTAAAAAAATAAAAATAAAACTATGTTGAAAATGCTTATATGAGTTCAGGAATCACACACTTTTTTTCTTTTATGAAACTTTTTCTCTTTGCTAACCAGATAATGTTATTATAACTTCAGGACACACATTTCTTTACATCTCATATATATCCATTACCATATTTATAATAATATATATGAATGTACATGCAATTAAAGTACAGTACAAAAGTTCAAAGATCTAGTTTATTAGTGCATTAAATATTTGAAATGAAAGGGACATAGAAAAAAGGGGGTAAAGTATTTAAAGAATTAAGGGTGCGTTCTGTATGGTTTTTTTAATCCATTTTTTTTATTTTTTAATTAGAAAAGTAAAAATATTTTAAAAAAATATGTTCTATAAAATTATTTTCAATTTTTAATTTTAAAATAAGAACTAAAATTTTAAAAACAAAAAAAAAATTCATTTTTAAAAATTTAATTAGTTTTATTTTTCTTAATTATAGTTTATTTGTATTTTCTTTTATCATTATTTTTGACCCTCAGCTCGACCCTAGCCCTAGATCAGGCCTGGCCTCAGCCCTAGCCCCGAAATTGAACTCGGACCCCGACTCTAGATTTGAATTTCGGAGCCAAAACAAAGACCATGTAATATCCAGATTAAAATAATATTTAATTTGTTTTGAGATATTATTTACATGATAATAATTATCTTATTTATTTGTGTTGTTAGTGAGTTGAGATTATTGCTTAGAGTAGTTGTGGCAATTTTCAAAGATAGTTAGAGTTGTATTAACTGTGAAGGTAAAATATTATGGTATTTATATGTAATCATTTAATTAAAGCCCAATATAAAAATATGATTTTATAATTTATTTAGTAGATTTAATTATTTGTATAAATGGTATTAAATAATACTATTATTGAATTAATGTCGAGAAATTTGTAAGTTTAGAGAAATTTACAAGTTTAAAAATTGTCATAGTAAAACAATCATATTTGGAGTTGTATATAACTCTGATTAAAGTGATTTCAGTAGTGTTAAAGATAATCAAAGATATATAAATTTTGTAAAATAAGGGTAAATACCATTTTGGACCCTGTGTTTTGCAAAAGTTATCAATTAGACCATTTGTTTTGTTAAATGATAAAATAGACCCTGTATTTTCTAAAATGGTACAAATAGGACTCTGAATTGATTTTTTGTCAAAATAAAATTTAATTATAATCCGATCTAAAAGTATCATGACAAAATTGTTTACATTTTCTGTATCTATTCGTATAAGGAATTGTTTTTAAGTTGATTATGTTAAAAAAAAAGTTTAAAAATTAAGCTCAGGGTCCTATTTTTACTATTTTGGAAAATACATGGTCCATTTTGTCATTTAACAAAACAGAGGGTCCAATCAGTAACTTTTGCAAAACACAGGGTCTAAAATGGTATTTACCCTAAAAATAATTATAATTGAAAAGTTTTTCTAGGTGAAAATTGAGCCCTAAAGTTATGAGATATAGGACTAACAATTAAAATTTAAAAATTAAATATTTGTTTATTTATTATTATTATTATTATTATTATTATTATTATTATTATTATTATACCTCACTACAAAAAACTTCTACCTTTAGTGAAATTTTTTTAGTCACAACAAGTATTGTGACTAAAAAATATATTTAGTCATAACAAATTGTAATTTTTGTGACTAATATTTTTAGTCACGGACCTTTTAGTCACAACATAGGAATAATCATTTATAATTAGTCACAATTTTTTCACTTTTAATCACAAGTTTTGTTGTGACTAAAAGTAAGATTTTTTGTAGTGCCAATTGCAATAGGATATCTCATACATTTTATTACATGATTTCTTTATCAAACCCTAAACTATCATAATTTTTTTGTCCTCTGCAAACTAATTAGTCAAAACATCATTCTTCACGGTTGCTCATCTCAACCCTTCCATTTCTTCTTAGTTTTCGTCATTTATTCTTAAAGTTTCGAATTTTTAATCAAGACTTACGGGCTTAAGACGTCAGATTGAAAGTTAAGAGATATGAAATATATTTTCTTGCTCAATAATGTTAAATATTATTTAGGGTTCACACCTATTATATATTTTTTGTTTCTAGAAAAATAGGCTTCAGTAATGCTATGATATCTCTCTCGATGTTGATCTATTTCCAACTATTTTTTTATCGTTGGAAAGTGTTGGAATTTATTTTACCAGGATCTTAGATCTACTCACAAGTATGTTTATTAACACCCTAAATATGAACTTTCTAAAACGATGAAATAAACACATATAAAGTTTAGGAAACCTTACATTGGGTGCAACGGAATATAATAACTCCTTCCGTTCAGATATCTAGCCCTTGATTCATTTCTGTAGCAGAGCATTATCAATATCAAAACCTGGATCTCTTTCTCTGAATATTTGATGCTGAATCTCATTTGCTGATGATCTTTCTTCACGATCTTCCTCACTATGATTGAGGTATCACTGGCTGTTTGTGGGCACTACTCATACACTAAGTATTTCGAAATTTGAGAGAGAAGAAAGAGAGAGGGAGTGGTCGGCCAGATAGGGAAAGAGAAGGCTCAAGTTTTTCTGATTCAGAAGTGTCAGAAAAAGTGTAATTTTCCTGAAGCCTTCACTATCTATTTATAGCATTCTACTAGGGTTAGGTTTGAATTATTTGGCATTAAAATAATGAAAATATCAGTTTAAATTTCCTACAAAAGTGGCCGGCCCTATACTAGTATATTTGGGCCTCACTTTTGCAATTTTGCAGTTTTATCTTTTCTGCATCTGATTTTCTCAAAAACGCCAATTTTCTAATTCAACCATTAAAATGCCAATTCTAACTATTTAATAACTATAAATAATTATTAAATAATATTTTCATTTATCATATTTATTAATTGAACCATACAAAGTATCATAATTAACAAATATGCCCCTATAAACTCTTTCTTTACAATTTCGCCCTTACTTAGTGAAAATTTCACAAATAGACATAGTCTAATTTGAGAATTATAATTGATTAATCAAAACCAAATACATGAGTCTTACAAGCAATATTATCTCAACTAGTGCGGGGACCATGGGTCTATATAACCGAGCTTCCAATAAGTAGATCAAGAATTTAGCACTAAAATTCACTAACTTATTAATTCTTTGTTGAATCCACGCATAGAACTTAGAATTGCACTCTCAGTATATAGAATGCTCTATATGTTCCACCATATAGACACATCATTAGTTATCCATTGTTATAACCCTAATTTGATCACTGATCCTCTATAATGTATTTATTCCTTAAAACACTTGACCCCGTATAAATGATATTTCAGCTTATGTAAAATGAGTACTCCACCATTTATGTTCGTTTGGTCAAGCTCGAAGGAGATCATCCTTTGCTTACTATTCGCCAGATAGAAGCTATAGATTCCATGTTTATGTTAGTGCTCCCACTCAATTGCACTACCGTGTTCCCAAAATGTACGTATCACCCTGACCTAAAAGTAGGCTTAACTAACAAATCAAAGAACACGAATAGCCTCTCGAGATTGAGCCTAATCATATCAGGATTAAGATCATTTGATCTAGGATCAACTAGGCGATATTGACTTGAATAGATATTACGGTAAGTTTAATAAATCTAAGTCAAAGTTCAATATCGGTCCCTTCCGATGCATACTCCATGCATCCAACCTGAGCTTTACTTTAACCAATGCTCTGGAAAGAACATAGCATTTCTCCAAATGCAAGTAAACTCTGTTGTAGATTATCATATCAGTAAAACCCTGTGTCTGATAAATCTAGGAAACTTTATTCACATAGTCATGTTTACTTTCCAATGTGTTGACGGCACAATAAACAGGATCAAGTGTAACGCCCCGATTTCCCGAGACGTCACACTTACTAGTCCGTTTAAAACCATTTATAGAAAAACAATAAACTAATTTATTGAAAATAATTAAAGCATGAGATCTCATTATTTTAAAACAAAAACTCTTGATTCCTTTATAAATTTTTAAATATTAACTTTTACAAAAGTAATCGAGCCATAATCTTTAAAGAAATATTCTCAAACCAAAACATCGTGACAATCCCCTAACATGTAATCCATGCCTCGAGCTCGCCACCCTCACTGTATAGTTTTGCCTTACCTGCACACAGAGTACCCGTGAGCTAACGCCCAGTAAGAAGAGCTATGTAGGACATAACCCCCCAACTAGATAACATAGTCATAAACATAATAACATCACAACATCAAATTAATTCATACCATGCTAGCATACATATACCAACATATCATATCACATACTATTCTCAAATATAATATAACATCATATCACAGTGTAATCTTAATGCATGCTATACTCACACGCATAACACACAGTATGTTATCGCACATTGTCCTCACATACAATAACATACTCCCACTCATGTTGATCAGACATGAAGTGTAACCTGCCCTGCCTCGTGCTGTTCTCACACTCGGCATCCAATAGGGCAACCCCTTATCACAAGTTGTACTCACCCATGATAGGATAACCTGCAAGTAAACCCATACAAGCAGCCAAAATATATCCTGCAGTGCTACGCTCACACCAACAGAAGAAAACCTATCGTATAAGTGCTATCCTCACACAAACAGTCAAAAGCCTTATCACTATCACACACTAATAACATTAGCATAAAACAACAATCTACCATAAAACAAAACATGTAAATACAAACCCATAATACAGTTGTATGTTTCAACATACACCCTGTGCACAGATGTCCACTCTTCTTACCTCAGTTATTAAGAACACCTTCTTGCTACTCCAAGCACCTCAATGAATTTCCTTGTTGAGAACAAGATCCTAAATATTCATTAACACAACAATACATTCAAAATATATTCAAGTATGAATCTCTGTACTCATACAAAAAACCTACGTAAAAGTACGTAACACATAAGCTAATTTTACTTGCATGCCACACCATACATAACCATTTATCAATATATTTCACACCAACACATTGCATGTACCCATATGAATATTTTTAACGTAAAACATGAGCTCATACAAACACTTTTTACGTGAAATTTTACTAAAATACTATTTATCAACAAAATATACAATTATGTAATTATTTATCAAAATCAGAAGCTAACATATTTCTTAATCATTTATACAGATTATAAAAGTAATTAAATCAATCTAGAAACACGTACAATTTATTATTCATATTCATGTACTAATTTACACTTCAAACTGTATATAAATACCAATTACTTAGATATATAAAATAACAAAACATCTCAACCTAGTCTTAAATTTATTTCATAGACTAGAATTATATTGTAACATTATATTGACAGTTCCCAAGCAGTGAACACAATTTTTAATATTTACTCTATCTAAAACTCAATTAAATCATTATTTAGTCACAAAATAATTATAATAAATACCTACAGCAACTAATAAATTATAAAAACCCTTTTAATTCGTACCATAGGTAGTAAATAGCATTACAAAAATATATTTTACTGTTTTCGCTTCACTTAACTATTTTTCATAATTATTTTAAGTATTAACTAAATAAATTCATGAAAAATACAAAAATAATTGAAAACTCAATCTAACCATTCTAACAAAGTTTATACTCTATACTAAGCCCTAAATAATTAACTTTTAATTTTCTGAATAATCTAGGTATTTTTCATAATTAACTTTAGAAATAACACAAATAATTCATGAAAAATACAAAATCGACCGAAAACCTAATCTATCAATTTTGTAACAGTTTATAATCCATAACCAATCATAAAAAATAAACTTAGATTTTTCTGAGCAACCTAAGTATTTTTCATAATTAATTTAATAAATAACACAAATAATTCGTGAAAATTACAAAATTAACCGAAATTCGAATCTACCAATTTTGCAATAGTTTATATCTCATAACTAATCATATAAAATAAATTTAGATTTTTCTGAGTAATCTAAGTATTTTTCCTAATTAATTTAACACATAAACCAAATAATTCATAATAAATCAAATAATTGCAAGAAAATTATGAAACTTTACTAAACACCCTAGAATAATATGTAGAATCGAAATCTACAAAAAAATATGGGAAAAGCACCTCAGATATGCCCAGATCGTGTCGCCGGAGTTACGCCGGTGTAATTGTCTTCTCCGGCGCCGGCGAGCTCCAAAGTTTTTCTACAGCCCGTTTCGTTGCGTCTTTTCGATTGCAAAATATTCCTAAGGATCCCAGAACCTCAAAGGAGTCAAACACCACTGATATTTCGTCTCGAAATGACCGATTTGAGATCGTCTTCTCCAAACACGGTACACCGGCAAAAATGGTGTCCAAAACTGTGATTTTTCGTTTCAGAGCCTTTTACCCCGTTTCTTCACGTCAAAACTGATCTTTGGGGTCCCATAAACTTAAACACAACCTCCTTTGATCTCCGAAACAACTTAAACACGTTCAAATTCGGGTCCGTTTCAAGAACCGTATTTTTGAACGTAAATGATGGTGAATTCGAACAGTTTAATTTCCGACCTCTAAATCACATTCTAAAAGCTTTATGAGAGGATTTAGAATCAAAGAAACGATTTAGAGCAGCCCACAAACTCTCAAACGACAAACCCGAAATCTCATTTTTTTTCTTCACGGCTGGGTTTCGTTCTCTCTCTCCGTCTCTGCCTCTCACCCCGTTTCTAAACCCTCCAAACCCTAAACAATCATATAAATATCTTATATATAATCCTAACCCTAATATAACCTTAGATTAACAACTCAAAAATTTAAAAACAAAAAAAATAACATATATATATATACATACCTACGTTAAACAATAATATATAATAATAATAATAATAATAATAATAATAATAATAATGATAATAATAATAATAATAAATAATAATGATAGTAATAGTAATACTAATATTAGTATTATTAATAATAATAGTTATAATAATAATATTATTATTAATAATAATAAATTAAACAATATGCTATAATATATTTACCCATACTTTTATTATTAATATACCTACAATAATATTCACAAATAATAAAATATTAAATTATCTCCAATAATTTAATTATTTATCTAGCATTACACACACCCCCAAAATAAAATAACAAAAATAAACGAAATAAAAATAATAAAAAAAATTATTGTCACTAAGAAAAATTTCATACTCCACCAAACTCATAAATATTCAAAATAATAAATTATCCCCATTGACAAACAAAATAAACTAAAAGTATATAAAAAAAAAATTAATTAACCAAGAAAGCGGATATTACAATTATCTCCTCGTAAAAAGAAATTTCGTCCCGAAATTCTACTCGACTTCTTTTTTTTTTTTTTAGAAAGCGAAGACTCAATGTCTTATACCTCAGCAATCCCACATCGCCTGGGGAAGGTCTAGTGGGATGATTCTGAGACTGTGTAGGTATGGGACTACACAGTTAAAGAGAGCTTAAATGGATTGATTGGTACTACCTATATCAACAAGATGCATCTTGTTTTTCGGTAGCCCATCTCGAAAGAACTCCATAGCTAAGCGTGCTTGGCCTGGAGTAATTTCAAGGATGGGTGACCTCCTGGGAAGTTTTCCCAAGATGTGTGTGAGTGAGGACAAAGCACACTGAAAACACTCGTGTTGGTCTGTAGGGTCAGTCATTAGTCCATGAAGCAGCCAGAGTGATGAACTCGTGTATAAGAGCCATTAGTCCGTGGGTGTAAGGGCCCAATGGAGGCTTGAAGCGGGGACGTTACAAATGGTATCAGAGCCTTGACCCAGCCGGAAGTGTGGTCGACGAGGACGTCGGACCCGGTAAGGGGGGGTGATTGTGACAGTCAGTAGTCCCGTGATAAATAAAGGGAAATACCGGGTAAGCTGTGCAATCCCACATCGCCTGGGGAAGGTCTAGTGGGATGGTTCTGAGACTGTGTAGGTATGGGACTACACAGTTAAAGAGAGCTTAAATGGATTGATTGGTACTACCTATATCAACAAGGTGCATCTTGTTTTTCGGTAGCCCATCTCGAAAGAACTCCATAGTTAAGCGTGCTTGGCCTGGAGTAATTTCAAGGATGGGTGACCTCCTGGGAAGTTTTCCCAGGATGTGTGTGAGTGAGGACAAAGCACACTGAAAACACTCGTGTTGGTCTGTAGGGTCAGTCATTAGTCCATGAAGTAGCCAGAGTGATGAACTCGTGTATAAGAGCCATTAGTCCGTGGGTGTAAGGGCCCAATGGAGGCTTGAAGCAGGGACGTTACATCAAGTATGTGAAAAGGGTTTCAGATGAATTTATACATTATGTACATATAACATGAAATAAATCATGTGAACCATGCAACATTAAATGTTATTTCTGATCTATATTAATAAGTAAATCTGATTATATTGAAATGAGTTTTATTTAGGGCATAAAACCCAACAAACTCCCACTTGCACTAATATAAAACAAAAAGTGCGTTTCAAATAATCTCAACACCTTGATATAAAAATCAAGTGTAGTAGTAGTAAACTCCTCGTAATAGGATCTGAAAGGTTGAATTAACCACAACCTTTTCTCCACCATTACTCTTCCTTTAATCACAAAATCATTGATAATGTGAAATTCCTCTCTATATGTCTACTCTCTTGGGATACTGGATTCTATACCTTTGGCAACTACTTTTGGTTAATCAGGAAATTAACACTAGTAGTTTAGGCAATTCGGAATGATGCCAAAAATGTATAGAACTTTCCTTGGACTGAATAAGTACCTTTCCTGCAACTTTAACATTCAGTCCCTATCTGGTAGAGCTAGAGACTTCAGATAGGTTTTTACACTTCTCCAAAATCACTATTCCACCCCTAGAGTAATCACCATCTTATCATAAAGATTTACTAGCACAAAGGCAAATTTTGAAATCTGATATGGTGTAGTCTAAGAGTTTTAAACACACCCTTATAGACTAACATATAGTTCCTCTTCTTTATCTTAAGATTTACTTGATTGTCTTCCAATGTTCTTCTCCTGGATTAATCTGATACCTACTCATTACTCCCACTCAACAACAGGTGTCTGGTCTAAGGCATACAAAAGCATATCTAAGACCTCTCACTGTTGATATAAGAAATTCTTTCATGGCTTTATCTTTTCTAGAATAGTTGAGACTTTTCCTTAGATAAATAAAATCTATGTCTAAGAAGTTGTGAAGCTTCTATAGATTGCCATTTGAAAGAAAATGCTTCAGCATCTTACTAAAGTAAGTTGCTTGCATTAGAGTAAGTAATTACCAGGTATACCACAAGCCATAGGTTTGGATAAACTCAAACCTATAATACTAGGAACAGGAAGTTTTGTTAAGTCCATTGAATGGACTTATAAACGAAAATTTCCTTTTATGTCCTCGTAATAGAAAACTTTAGGTTATTCCATGTGACTGGATTAAACCATAGTTCTTTTGGCTTTCTTCTTAGTTTCTTATCTTGACAATACATTACTTGTTTAAACTCACAATGGATTTTAATCACTAGTGTCTCCCAAGTCATAAGAAGGTGAGTTCCTAGAAACTCTCCCACTACAACAAGGTACCGTGAATTATGTCTAAGAAAACTAAATGGTATTAACCTCTTTGGTTGTGACAAGACAACAGAGGCAGTGGGATCATCATATGTCAAATAAGATGATAGAACACTTTTGGAATCAAGAAAATATCTCCTTTATTTGCTACTTTATTTTCAGACTTAGTCATTTTCTTAGGAAAGTAGTATTTGTTTAAACAAACACTTTCTTATCTATTGACTATGGGATGGTCCACCCCTAATCACTTAGAATAGCTAACAAACCATGGTTAACAGTTTTAGCTTTTCTTAAGATTTTGATTAGGTCATCCATGAATCTAGTAATGATTTACATTAAGTATACAACCATTACATCATTCTGAAATTTTATTACCATAGAAGGATTTAGGCAACGACTAGTAACTAATCATCAACATGCAACTCGAAATTTCTGGGGAGGTAAGTTTGGATATAATTCAAAAATCAATTTAATGATCTTTGAACTGCATATCTACTAACTATTTCTCCACCCCTATCAGTTCGCAAGATCTTTAACCACTTACTTTAATGGTTTTAACCATTGCTAGAAATTAATGAAAATTTTCAAACATTTCAAATTTCTTGCTAAAAGGTATAATCTAGAGTTATCGTTTTAAGAATACAACGAAAAACTCATATCCACCCCTGAATGTACATCTGTCTGCGAATGAGATGAACTACTTTCAGTGGATATAGGCATATTAACTCTTTGCAGAGATTGATCTTGTCAAATCCACTATGAACAAGATACAAATGCCATAGATTAATGAAAAATGTGGTTGAGTCTTTTGATGACTTAGGTTTAGTTACATCAAAGAGTTCTTAGAATAGTGCAAGTGGATCCTGGTCACAGAATACCTAACTCATATTCCATACAGTTTAAATCCATTAATAGAAGATGGATATTAAACACTTGAGAAAGTGTAACTGTATTGTATTCTGGAATTAGAAATATAAGAAAATTTCTATTTGGAATCTAAAATTAAAGTCAAAGACTTAAATTTATACCAAATATAATGAGTAATTCTATCTTGGACCACCACTACTAATACAAACTCTAAGTCAGATTTGCCCATACAAGTAGGAGATTTCTAAGATTGAGGATTTATATCAATTGGGAATAGAATTTCGGGATTATAATCATATGCGTCATTTAATTTCTTAAGAGAAAATATAGAATGACATGAAATGATTTATAGACCATTCATCCAATGATATGTTTTGAAGCTAATTCGAAATGAATAAGCAAAGAAGAATTAAGATAATTTCGTTTATAAATAAGAATCCAACGATGCTTCGATTAGCGAATGTCAAAGTAATCTTATTTATACAATCTTCTTGTTTCATATCGTAAAAATACTAGTCTAAGGTGTCATCAATTGATGAACAGCTAGATGTCGCATATACAATATTTATCTTTCGAGATCTAACACTATTATGTATGTGTAATGGTGAAAATCCACTAGGGATTTATCTCATTAGATAAACAAGCCAAGTTAGACCAACAATGAAGATTCGAAATTAAACTACAACTTAATAACAGAAAATAACATGGTTCAATATAAATTCATACACAATTCAGAAATTATAAACATATAGCAAGTAGGAATGACAAGTGAAAATACTAAAACTTACAATCCTAAATAATTTCCAAGGTTTTCAACAAACTGATATCAGTGTCCCGTTTAGGCGAGAGTCAAAGCTACCATTCATTGAATAGAGTTGTCAGCTCATCTAAAATGTTAAACATTCTAGCAACCTTTTATTCGATCAAGATTGGAATTCAGCGTTGTCCCGTTTAGGCGAGAGTCAAGGCAATTTTATCTTATGAGCTTCCACCATCGTTTCATAATTTGCAAGTCAAGTATGGTCGCCGCCATTAGGGTGATCCATACCATACAAAACACTTACAAACTACTTATCATTCGAGATTAAACGGTGTGAAATTGCTAATGAACGTTCCTCCATTAGGGAGGATTACTCACTAAAACAAATGCGGTGTAAAACCCACAATGGAGATCGAATATCTTAATAATAAAGCTCATTATTTAAAGAGAGTTGTATTTTCTTTGATTCTCTTTATTTAATCTATTTATTTTAAATATATATATATATATTAATTAAAATTTACAATTTAGAATGAAAAATTCTAAATATAAATTTTAATTTAATATTTATAAATTTTACTTAGATGGATATGAAAATAACATGAATTATTTCCATCTTAGTGATAATTTCCAATAAATATTTAGAAAAATATTCAATTTAAGTTGTTACAAAATTAATTTAAATTAATTTACAACTCAAATTTAATTTTCTATAAATATATATTGGATTTCGAAAAATTAAAGTATTCAAGGACACAATTTTCGAAAATGCATGTTAAAATAAAAAATTAATCCTGGAAAAATTATTCTAATTTAATGTTGGCCGAAAATTAATTAATAAAATTAATTTACAACAAAAAATATAATTTTCTTATTTAATTAAATATATAAGAAAAATTTCAAATATTTAAGTATGATGATGAAAATTAACTTAAACATTAATTTTCTATTTAATTAAATACACTAGAAAAATATTTCAATCAAAAATGTCATCTATCTAGATTTTCCTTTGACTAATTAATTCAATTTCTAATAATATACTTTAATTCAATTTATTTTAAATTAATCAATAAATGAAAAAATCATTGATTTAAGTTGATCCAAGAATTAATTAAAATAAATAATTAATTTACAACTTAATCTATTTTTCAAGATAAATTCAAAATCATCTTGCATTATGAAATGCAATTTCGAAAATTGATTAATAAAATAAGGAAAAATATATTTTACTTAATTTATTTTAATTAATCATTAAAGAAAAAATTATTGATTTAAGTTGGTCCAAAATTAAAATAAATAATTTACAACTTTAATCTATTTTTCAAATAAAATTCGAAATTCCAGCATTTAAGAAATGCAATTTCGAAATTTGATTAATAAAATAAAGAAAAAATATATTTTGAAAATTATTTAAATTTAGTTGAAAAAATAAATTTCAACTAAAAATAATTTTCTATTTAATTAAGTGTCATGAAAAAAAAATATTTAAGTATCATGATGAAAATAAACTTAGATATTTAATTTTCAAATTAATTAAATGTATTAAATTCAAGAAATAAATAATTAAGTGTAGAGAAGGCTTAATTATTAATCTCTAGTTTAATACTAGGAAAAAATATACTTAAAATAAATTGTACCAAAATTAATTATTTAAATAATTAATTTCACAATGTATAATATTTTCCTATTTAATATTAGAAATAATAAGTAGTCGAGAAATAACTATCTAGAAAATATCTTATTTGACTAAGTATCTTTTCCACAAAATTTGAAAAAATATCTAATTTAAGTTGTATTAGAAAAAATCTAGAACTTAAATATTTTCAAATTTAAATTTAATTAAATATCAAAAATTAAGTTGTAACCACTTAATTTAAAAATATTCAATTTTAAGTTAATATTCGAAAAGATATTAACCTAAAAAATATCTAAAATATTCCATTTCAAGTTAATATTCGAAAAGATATTAACTTAAAAAATATCTAAAGAATCTTAATAACCAATGCCTAAAATTCCTCAACTTAATTTTGAAATTTTAAATCCAAAAGATATTCAGATTTAAGTTGGTTAGTTGTAGATAACTAAATATCAACTTAAATAGGAATATTTAATGAAAAATTTAAATTAAGCTTCAGAAAGAATCTAGATGGTTATAATTCTATATTTAATTAAATACAAGAAAATACATATAATTTAGCTTAGAATAAAAAATTCTTTAAACTATAATTTTCTTAAATTAATTTCAAAATAAATGAAATTAATTATGTTGCTAATCAATTTTATTAGGTTAAACTAGTTTAATTAACCTAGTACAGTTATTCAAATCAGGCAAATGGGCCTTCACAATTGGGGTGGTTCATGTGAGGGGGTGCTGGGTTCAGTATGTCGTACCCACTACTATGGCTCCCAACTCTCACACAAGGCCCAAAAGAGAGAAATTTAACCTTAAAATGAACAACTGTTATTTATTGAATAAGCCCAAAACTAAATAGGCCTAAATAAAATCTATCAAGAACTATGATATTTTATTTAGCAACATTAACCTATATGCATCTATAATGAAATTAAACACATAGGCTCACACAGGCACACTTTGGATGGGTCCTACCATGTTGCTAGGTCATACACAGATGAAAGAAGATTGTAAATATACCTGTTACAAATTATTATCTTGACCAAGGGAGCCATCAGATCATTAGATCTGGCAAAAAATAATCATGGCTATTTGCAATCAAGTAATAATAGGTTTTGAAAACTTACACACAAGCTAAAACACATACTCCTGCAACAATGTTAGTTGGATAGTTGGATGTAGGATTTATTTAATTTTAATTTAAATAATTAATTTTGAAAATAATTAATTAAATAAAAAAAATTCAAAAATTTAAAAAAAAATTGAAAAATTCGAAATTTTTTTAAAAAAATTTTAAATTTAAAATTAAACCTACAATTTTGAAAAATTAAGTTTCAACCAACCTAAATATCATTTCAAAATTTGCTAACTACTTTTAAAATTTAAATGTTATTTTATAAATAAAAATTAAATAAAAAATTAAAAAGATAAATGAATATCTTTTTGAGATTTTAAATGTAATTTAAATAAATAAAATAACAAATTTTAAAAGTTAGCAAAATATCTTATATCTATTTAAAATTACATGATTATAGTTATCTTATTTTAAATTTAAATAAGGTCAAATTATTTAAAAAAAATTAATTTAAAAATTTAAAATCTGACCTTAAATTTAAAAATAAGATAAGATATAATCAAATTTAAAAATAAGATAGATTATTAAGCAAAAAAGATAGATACTAACTATTTTTAAATTCAAATTACACTAATATCTTGAATTAAATTTAAAAAATATTAAATTAATTCATAATGATAATTAGAATTAAATTAGGAATAGTAACAGTATAAATACAGAACTACACAAAAAATCGGAAGTTAATTCCATGAAAAAGCATGAAAAATCGAAGAAAAACGAAAAAATTGTGAGCTGTACGGACAGTTTTCGCGATCACAGGAAAATTTCAGCACAACCCCGATTTTTTCGAATCTTCAAAAAATCATAACTAATTCAAATTAAATCGAAATTGAGTTCTGTAAAAAAGTAACTTACTTAATTTTTTCCATACTATCCAATAAAAATAATTCCAGAAACAGATATTTAATTAGTTTTAACGAAAATTCACAAAAACCAATCAATCATCAAAAAACACTCAACACAACATGATACCATCCAAAAACAAACAAACAATCGTTTTAAAGTCCAAATTTCTTGCAAGTAAATCAATTACCATGGCTCTGAGGCCAGTTGTTGGAATTTATTTTACCAGGATCTTAGATCTACTCACAAGTATGTTTATTAACACCCTAAATATGAACTTTCTAAAACGATGAAATAAACACATATAAAGTTTAGGAAACCTTACATTGGGTGCAGCGGAATATAATGACTCCTTCCGTTCAGATATCTAGCCCTTGATTCCTTTCTGTAGCAGAGCATTATCAATATCTGAACCTGGATCTCTTTCTCTGAATATTTAATGCTGAATCTCCTTTGCTGATGATCTTTCTTCACGATCTTCCTCACTATGATTGAGGTATCACTTGCTGTTTGTGGGCACTACTCATACACTAAGTATTTCGAAATTTGAGAGAGAAGAAAGAGAGAGGGAGTGGTCGGCCAGATAGGGAGAGAGAAGGCTCAGGTTTTTCTGATTCAGAAGTGTCAGAAAAAGTGTAATTTTCCTGAAGCCTTCACTATCTATTTATAGCATTCCACTAGGGTTAGGTTTGAATTATTTGGCATTAATATAATGAAAATATCAGTTTAAATTTCCTACAAAAGTGACCGGCCCTATACTAGTAGATTTGGGCCTCACTTTTACAATTTTGCAGTTTTATCTTTTCTGCATCTAATTTTCTTAAAAACGCCAATTTTCTAATTCAACCATTTAAATGCCAATTCTAACTATTTAATAACTATAAATAATTATTAAATAATATTGTCATTTATCATATTTATTAATTGAACCATACAAAGTATCATAATTAACAAATATGCCCCTATAAACTCTTTCTTTACAATTTCGCCATTACTTAGTGAAAATTTCACAAATAGACATAGTCTAATTTGAGAATTATAATTGATTAATCAAAACCAAATACATGAGTCTTACAAGCAATATTATCTCAACTAGTGCGGGGACCATGGGTCTATATAACCGAGCTTCCAATAAGTAGATCAAGAATTTAGCACTAAAATTCACTAACTTATTAATTCTTTGTTGAATCCACGCATATAACTTAGAATTGCACTCTCAGTATATAGAATGCTCTATATGTTCCACCATATAGACACATCATTAGTTATCCATTGTTATAACCCTAATTTGATCACTGATCCTCTATAATGTATTTATTCCTTAAAACACTTGACCCCGTATAAATGATATTTCAGCTTATGTGAAATGAGTACTCCACCATTTATGTTCGTTTGGTCAAGCTCGAAGGAGATCATCCTTTGCTTACTATTCGCCAGATAGAAGCTATAGATTCCATGTTTATGTTAGCGCTCCCACTCAATTGCACTACTGTAATACCCGGTAAAAATATACATATATTTTAAATTTTATTTGTTATACAATTTGTGTGAGAATAAATATTTATTTATATCTACTAATAGTGAATAGAGACTATTGCTTAGAATAGTATTGATAGATTTCTAAACATAGTTGAAATTATAGTAAGTGTCAATGTAAAATTATGGTGTTTTTACGAATTAGGATAATTACTCAATTAAAGCCCAATATGAAAGTCTATTAGAGTTTTATAGATTATTTAGTGGGTTTAATTTATTGTATGAAGTGCATTAAATAACATTATAATGGAATTAATGTTAAAAAAATTCGTAGGTTTGGATAAATTCGCAGGATTAAAAACATTTGTAGTAAAATGATCATATCTAGAGTTTTAGAGCTCCGATTGAGGTGATTCCAGTGGCGTTGGAAAGATAATTCAAAGATCTATAAATTTTGTAGAAATAGTTATATCATAATTTGGAAGTTTTCAATGTGAAAAATGAGCCTAAAGTTATGAGATAAAGGGCTTACTTTTAAAATTTAAAAATTAGATATTTGTTGATTTAATAATATTTTAGCATTTTATTATATATTATTATTATTAGTTAACCTAAACCTATCAGAATACGATATCTCATAAACTTTTTTATCAAACCCTAAACTATCATAGTTTTATTTTTCCTCTCCAAACCAATTAGTCAAAGCCTCATTCTTCTTCATGGTTGCTCCTCTCAAACCTTCCACAATTCTTCTTATTTTTTACCTTCATTCTTAAATTTTTGGATTTATAATCAAGGCTTGCGGGCTTGAGACATCAAATAGAAAGTTGTGAAGAGGTATGAAATATTTTCTTGCTCAATAATGCTAAATGTTATCTAGGGTTCGGACCTATTATATTTTTTCGTTTTCAGAAAAATAAGTTTCAGTAAAGTGATGATATCTTTCTTGATATTGATCCGTTTTTAGAGATTTTTGTATCGTTGGAAAGCTTATTCGATTTCCCATAAGTTTTGTGAAGAAACTTTTTGTTAATTCGAAGTCATACTATGTCAAAAAGTTAGTTTTATTCAATATCATGTGATTCGTTTCTTGAATCTTGTTCTTGCAAAACTGTTTTGGTAAAATTGTAATATCTCCTTGAATATGATTCCAATTTCAAAGATTTTTGTATCATTTGAAAGGGAATTTAATTTCCTAAAACTTTGATGAAGATGTTATCTTCTAGTTCTGAACCATTCAATGTCAAAAGTTTGTATTTTTGCTAAGTCGTGTAATTCGTTACTCCATATTTCTTCTCAGAAACAGTTTCAGTAAAACAATCATAACTCCCTCAGTTTTAATCCATTTTTAATGATCTTTATATCATTGGAAAGATAATGAAATTTCCTATAATTTTTATGAAGACAACTTTCACTGAATTAGTATAGTTGTTGGTCAAAAATAGTGATCTTTCTGCTGTACTGTAAGAGTGCGAATTTTAATGTTAGGGCCTTGAACCATGTGTTGTTATAGGTAGTAATGACGAGATAACAAATATTAAGCAGCGGGATTTGATGATCTTATCCTCAACAAGAAAATTCATTGAGGTGCTTGGAGTAGCAAGAAGGTGTTCTTAATAACTGAGGTAAGAAGAGTGGACATCTGTGCACAGGGTGTATGTTGAAACATACAACTGTATTATGGGTTTGTATTTACATGTTTTATGGTAGATTGTTGTTTTATGCTAATGTTATTAGTGTGTGATAGTGATAAGGCTTTTGACTGTTTGTCTGATGATAGCACCTATAGGATAGGTTTTCTGCTGCTGGTGTGAGCATAGCACTGCAGGATATATTTTTGGCTGCTTGTATGGGTTTACTTGCAGGTTATCCTTTCATGGGTGAGTACAACTTGTGAAAAGGAATTGCCCTATTGGATGCCGAGTGTGAGAACAACACAAGGCAGGGTAAGTTACACTTCATGTCTGATCAACATGAGTGGGAGTAGATTATCGTATGTGAGGACAATGTGCGATAAGATACTATGTGTTATGTGTGTGAGTATAGCATGTGTTAAGATTACACTGTGATATGATGTTGTATTGTATGTAAGAATAATATGTGATATGACATGTTGTTATATGTATGCAAGTATGGTATGAATTGATTTGATGTTGTGATATTGTTATACTTATGACTATGTTATCTGGTTGGGGGGGTTATGTCCTACATAGCTCTTCTTACTGGGCGTTAGCTCACGGGTACTCTGTGTGCAGGTAAAAGGCAAAACTATACAGTAAGGGTGGCGAGCTTGAGGCATGGATTACATGTTAGGGGATTGTCACGATGTTTTGGTTTAAGAATATTTCTTTAAAGATTATGGCTCGATTACTTTTGTAAAAATTAATGTTTAAAAATTTGTAAATGAATCAAGTGTTTTTGTTTTAAAATAATGAGATCTCATGCTTTAATTGTTTATAATAAATTAGTTTATTATTTTTATTATAAATGGTTTTAAACGGACTAGCGAGTGTGACGTCTCGGGAAATCGGGGCGTTACAACTACCGTGTTCCCAAAATGTACGTATCACCCTGACCTAAAAGTAGGCTTAACTAACAAATCAAAGAACATGAATAGCCTCTCGAGATTGAGCCTAATCATATCAGGATTAAGATCATTTGATCTAGGATCAACTAGGCGATATTGACTTGAATAGATATTACGGTAAGTTTAATAAATCTAAGTCAAAGTTCAATATGGGTCCCTTCCGATGCATACTCCATGCATCCAACCTGAGCTTTACTTTAACCAATGCTCTGGAAAGAACATAGCATTTCTCCAAATGCAAGTAAACTCTGTTGTAGATTATCATATCAGTAAAACCCTGTGTCTGATAAATCTAGGAAACTTTATTCACATAGTCATGTTTACTTTCCAATGTGTTGACGGCACAATAAACAGGATCAAGTATGTGAAAAGAGTTTCAGATGAATTTATACATTATGTACATATAATCATGAAATAAATCATGTGAACCATGCAACATTAAATGTTATTTCTGATCTATATTAATAAGTAAATCTGATTATATTGAAATGAGTTTTATTTAGGGCATAAAACCCAACAGAAAGCTTATTGGATGATCTACGTTTTTTTATAAAGGAACCGTATACCAATTCTTCGTAAAAATTATCATTTTTCTACTGTTATTGTAATTCTTTTTTTTTCATTTTCTCAGATGACGTACTTTCACTTAAAATGCAATAACTCTCTCAATTCTCATTCCTTTAATATGAAGATATATGTATATCATTTTAAAGCTTATTCGATTTCCTATGTGTTTTGTAAAGAAATATTTTGCCAATTAAGAAATTATTTATGTCAAAAAGTAATATTTATATTGTATATATTGTAAATCGTTTTCTCATAGCTTCTGTAAAAGTTATTTCAAAACAATGATTATATCTCTCTCAATTCTTGTCGGTTTTTGAAGGTCTTTATATCATTTTAAAGCTTAATAAAGTATCTATATTTTTTAATGAAGAGAGTACTTTGTGAATATTTGTTTTACTAAGTCAAAAATATTGTACGTTATTGGTGTAGTACGAAATTCGTTTGAAATAGAATTTCTAAGAAATTGTTTCAGTAAAATATCTATATTTCCTATGTTATAAGTTCAATTTTAAATATTTTAGTGTCATTCGAAAGGGAATTAAACTTAATGAAACTTTTATGAAGAGAGTTTTCTCTTATTTGGAATATTTCAGTGTCAAAATATTATATGTTTTGATGTCTTCTGTGATCCGTTATTCCATATTTTCTCTCAGAAGTTGTTTCAGTAAAATTATGATAGAGCTCTCTCAGTTTTATTCTATTTCAAATGATCAGTATATCATTGAAAAGATAATTGAATTTTCTAAAATTTTTATGAAAGCAACTTTCAATGAATTTGTATAGTTGTTGGTCGAAAATAATAGTCTTTCTACTGTACTAAAAGAGTTAGAATTTTAATGTTAGGGCCTTGACCTATGTGTTATTATAGGGAGTAGTGACGAGATAACAAAGTCTTAAGCAACGAGATTTGAGATAAGGAAATTAGATAGTTTTGTATGTGTTGAATTGCATAATTTAATTCTTTGTGTATTAGAGTATGATTTATGATTATTATTATAGATAAATGTATGATACTAAGAATGTACGATTTTAGAGACAATATGAATTATGAGAATCAATATATATATATATATATTATAATTGTTATGAGCCGACTATCAAACAAAAATTTTCTTTTTATCAGTCATCAAATAAAAGTATATTTTGAAAAGAAAACACTATCTTCTATGCTTATTGTAAAAAAAATCCAAATCAGAGAAATGCAAGCAATAAAACTCATTACAAAAAAGTTAGGCCTCCATTCATGATTCTTTTTTCCTTTCTTTTCTTAATTTCAAAGGGAAACAGGTTGCATGTTCCCACTTCAATATTATATGTATTCATAGCAAATTTTGCACTATGAATTGAACGAAACTTCACATACACATATATATATATTATATATAATCATAATAGATTTTAGGTATACCTCATGTGTTGCTAATGGCAGATGAGAGGATTTAGAGTTAAAACATGAGTGAAGTAATGATTGTTTATCCAACCAATCTAAAAGGTATTCCTTTTTCTAACCAGTTTGTGAGAGAAGAAACACAAATAGGCATAATAAATCAGCTTTAGCGTGTCTAGTTACCATCTTCTATCTGTGTATCTTTGAAGCCTACGACGGTACAATATGTAAATGGTTGAATGGTGGTTTTGAATCCTTGGAGCCCACGACGGTTGGAAGCTAAACTTTGAAGATCTCGATGGGGACTAGCAGTGCTTTTTGAGCGTGGAGACAGGTTTCAGGGAGAGTTAGAGCAGAATTCAAATTATAGGGGAATGGAGAGTATCGTGTAATGATAGGGGTAAAATTAGTAGAGTGTTTGGAAAAAATGTAGAAATGAAAGACTTTAAAAGAGAGTGTAAAAATGAGAGTTAGTAATGTAAAACGTGTATAGAGTCTAATTTCCTCCAAGAATTAGGGTTATCTAGAGAATGACCTCCTTATCAAAGCGAGGCTTAATATATGACCCTAATTTAATGATTTTTTTTTGGCAAAAATCACATTTCTCGTTCTAAAGTGAAACCCTACTTAATTATAAATATCGTGCTAAGAGCACTCACATCAGATGATTTAAAATAGAGAATCTCTAAAATATTTAAAGAACTAAATTAAAAACACGCTACATCAAATACTTTAAACTCTCTCTTTATTTTAAAACTTCTTTAAAATTCACTATTCATGTTCTACATTTATATAATATTATTTATTGCTCTAAACATATTTTATTAATTATTTGGGGTTTTAATTTTACATGTATATGAAGACATGTATAAATATTAATATTATATATTTTAAATAAATAAAAATATATTAAAATTTGAAGAAGAAAAAATAGAATTTTAGTGATGTATTTTAATTAAAGAAGTTGATGCATGGCAATGTAAAAGTTTGAGGTAAAATAGAGAAAGTAAGGTTTGGTAATGTATTTTGAAAGATAGAATAGAGAAGCTAATGAGAGTGCTCTAAGATGCCGAGTTGAAAAAAAAAAAACTTTGGTTTGTTCAATGGCAGCATTTACAAAACTAGGATGACAGTGTCCACATGATACTGTAACTATTCCAGCAAATGCATCAAGATATCGTTAGATAAATTAACAATAAACTCAAGATCTATTTGTATTTAATATAGAATACGATAACAATATATAATAATTAGGTATATGGGTACCTGATTGATCTATAGTAACTACCGCAATTTGATAGTGCAATACTATCAACTAAGTCTTCCTCCCTAGATCTCTAAATCAAAAGCAGTTTATTTATCTGATTATCAAAATGTATACAATTGTAGTAAGACAATATGTATTTATAGAGTTAGGGAGGGGACTTAGCTACATAACCCTAGTAGGCCTGCTCATCAAAGGCTTCAGTTAACTAGAAAAGTTCACACGTCTGTTTCAACTAGACTTTACACACAGATGCTAAGCCCATTAACTATTCATCACCAACAATATGGGCTAGCACAACAAAGAACTATCCAATCAACCCAAGTTTTAATAAAACCAATAAAATTTAATGTAAGCCCAAATAAAAAGTCTAACATTCTCCCACTTGGGCTACATTAATTTTAATACATATATATTATATTAAAATAATTTTGTTTGAAAAACGACTCATGGGTTGAACAACAGGAAAACATCTGTGGCCACTTTAAAAATGATAATTCTCTAATAGCATCTCAACATACCGGTCCAATTTAACCTTAGATAATGAACTGTGACAGTCATATTATTTTTAATTCAACAAAAGATATTCATAATCACAAATACCAAAGTATTAAATCAACACGGTCAATAAGTCTAGTATCGTGGTAAGGAGTTATGTTGAATATGTGATTAATTTAAAATAACATAATATCCTTATCAGTCATCAATTTCACTGATATCGTGATGCTTAATAAATAAGCTTGCGAAATTAAGCATACACTAGTTAGTGTCACTAAATATGCTAAAAAATTAAGCCAACAAAATATCATTATCAATAAGCAATTAAATTTAAAAAGATAATAATCACAACAATATGAACCACATGTTTTCAATTCAATCATTCTCGAGAATATAACAAAACATATCCATTCAATAATAAAATATTGAAACATAAAATGTAGTTCATAACTTTATTTAGAAAATTATAAATAATCATAATTTCTAAACAAATAGAAAACAAAACTCCCACTAATCTAAAAGATCAAAAGATTCTAAAATGTTCATATTAACAACATGTTTATTAAACAACACGAGATACTTTATTTCCATATGTTTAGAAGAACCACTAATCTTGTTATTCTTTGAAAAGAAAACAACAGCATTATTATCACAATTGATTAGTATAGGTGTGGAAATAGAATCAACCACTCGTATCTCTGAAATAAAATTCTTTAGCCACAAAACTTGTAAAGATGCCCCATAACATGTGACAAACTCAGCATACATAGTATATGATGTAATCAAAGTCTGTATAACACTCTTCTAAGAAATAGCAGCACCAGCCAAGGTGAAAATATAGCCAGAAGTTGACTTTAAATCATCTACACAACCACTAAAATCTGAATCTGAATAACCAACAACTAGAAGATTGTCAACATGCTTATATACAAGCATAAAACTCTTCGTTCTTTACAAATATCTCAAAACTATATTGGCTGCAACCCAATGATCATGGCCTGGATCAGATAAATATCTTCCAAGAACATTGACGACAAAAGCTATGTCAAGTCAAGTGCAAACCTGGACATACATCAAACTCCCTACTACACTTGCATATGGGATGTTCTTCATTGCTTCTCTTTCCAAGTCGTTCTTAGAACATTATTGCTTAGTGAACTTGTCCCCTTTCAAAATAGGAACAGAACCAGCTTTATATAAATTCATGTTGAACCTTTTGAGCACACGATCAATGTAAGCTTCCTAAGATAAGCCAAAAAAATTTTGATTCCTGTCATGATGGATATCCCCAAAACATAAGATGCGTCTCCAAGATCTTTCATATCAAAGTTGGTAGACAGAAATTTTTTGGTCTCATTTAGTAATGACAAATCACTGCTGGCAAGTAAAATGTCATCTACATAAAGAACAAGAAAAATATAACAACTCCCACTGATCTTTATATAAATACACTAGTCAAACTTGTTCTCGACGAAACCAAATGATGTCACAACCTTATCTAACTTCAAGTACCACTGGCGAGATGCCTATTTAAGACCATAAATGGAGCATTTTAACTTACAAACCAAATTTTCTTTTCCATTCTCCTTGTAGCCTTCAGGTTGAGACATACAGACTTTCTCATTCAATTCTCCATTCAAAAAAGTAGTTTTAACATCCATTTGATGCAACTCTAAATCAAAATGCACAACTAAGGCCATAATAATTCTGAATGAATCTTTAGTGGAAACAGGCGAGAAAGTTTCAGTATAATCAATACATTCTCTTTGAGTAAAGCCTTTTGCCACTAAATGTGCTTTAAACCTTTCAATCTGTCCTTTTTTATCCCTTTTAGTTTTTAAAATCCACTTATTGATTTAAAACCATCAGGTAATAAAACTAGCTCTCATACACCATTTTTCTTCATGGATTCGATCTCATCATTCATAGTTGCTAACTATTTTGAAGATTGTGGACTATTAAGTGCTTCACTATAAGTGATAGGATCTACAAAATGATCAATATTATATTCTCCTTCTCTAAGATAAACAAAATTATCATGACACTTTGTTGACTTCTTTTGTCTCTAAGATCTTCTTAGAGGAGGTACTTCTTGAATAGCTTCTATTTGTTGATCATTATTTTGAATAACATCTTCGACAACTAGAATTTCTTCGATAACAGGATCCTCGTCAACAACAAGAGCTTCTTCAATAATAGGCCCCTTGTAAATAATAGGACCCTCATCATCTTCGATATCGGGAGTAATATATTCATCAATAATGGGAGCATTACCAACTGGAGTAGGATTAAGACTACAATTATCATCTCTTGAAAATGACATAGGAATAAAAATTCCTTTAGATGACTCCCCCATTTCAAGAGATGTTGAAGGAATATTTTCAGCAACATCAAATTCTAGAAATTTAGTAGTCTGAGATTAAATAATTCGTGTACCATGAGTAGGACAGTAAAAACGATAGCCTTTTGAGTGCATTGGATAACCAATGAAATAACAACGATTTGTTCTCGTATCTAACTTTTTCAAATTAGGATCATAAATCCTTACTTCAATTGGACAACCTGATACACGAAGATGATTCAGACTAGGCTTTCTCCCAGTCCACAACTCAAAAGGGGTTTTGGGAACAGATTTACTTGGAACACGATTTAAAATATAAGTTGCAGTCATAAGTGCTTCACCCCATAAAAACTCTGGAAGATTTGATCTACTCATCATGCTTCTAACCATAACCATGAGAGTGCAATTTCTCCTTTCAGCAATGCCATTTTCCTCAGGTGAACCAGGCATAGTGTATTTAGCAACTATACTATTTTCTTGTAAGTACTCGGAAAAAGGCCCCATATGTTGTCTACATTCTGTATAATGACCATAATATTCTCCTCCACGATCAGAATGAACAACTTTGATGATTCTTTCTAATTGATTCTCAACCTCATTTTGAAAAATTTTGAGTTTATCAAGGGCGTTAGATTTTTCTTTAATTAAGTAGGTGAATCCATAACGAGAAAAATCATCGACAAAAGTTATAAAGTACTTGTTTCTGCACAACGTGGTGGAAGAATTTCAGATTTAATCAAACGATCAACTCTTTCTTTAGAAATATGACCCAATTTTTTGTGCCATAACAATAAGGATGTTTCCTTAATATGAGGTCTTTTACCCACAGTATTCACAACATTAAAAGAGGAATCTAAAGGAGCCAATGAAAACTTGTAAAGACCATCAGAATAAAAGCAATTTCCAATAATTCGGGCGTCAAGCATAATGTCAACATTAATATTTACAAAAAGAAAAGAATATCATTGTTTGACCAAAAGCGGAAGCGAAACTAAATTCCTCTTAAAAGTAGGAACATAAAAAGTATTGTTCAAAACAATCTTAACACGAGACTGTAATTCAAGAATAAATGTGCCAATATAGATAACGTCAACTCCAACATCATTGCCCACTTTAAGCTTGGACTCCCTCTCACTTGGCTTCCTGAGATCCCTTAGCCCCTGTAAGGAAGCAGAAACATGAACTGTAGCACCACTATCTAACTACTAAGAATCAATAGGAACATCAACTAGATTAGATTCAAAACAAACACATGCTAATGGGTTACCTGATTGTGCTTTCTTCTTTTCTCACCAAGTCTTAAATTTGTGACAGTCCGTTCTTCGATGTCCCATTTTTTCACAAAAGTAATCCTTCACATTAGAGTATTTGGACTTTCCATTGTTATTCTTCTGTTTATTCTTATGCTCCTTGCCATTACCATTATGTTTATTAGCACCATCATTTTTATTCTTGAACTTTCCTTTTCCTTTATTAGGCTTGAGGTGAGAAACATAGTGAGCAGATTCATTCTTCTCCCTTTTTAGCTTGCTTTCTTCAGCTACACACTGAGAAATTAGGTCGCTGATAGTCCATGTTTTATTGTAAGTGTTGTAGGCTGTCTTAATAAGGCTAAATGAGGCAGAAAGTGCATGAAGAGCTCGATGAATGATGTACGAGTCAGGAAGAGGAATATTATGATCATTCAACTTGGACTGAACATTCACTAATTTCAAAATAAAATCTCACACTCCTTTTAATTCATCATACTTAATGGTTGTTATTTCATCCATAAGATGTCCAACTTCAGCGTTTTCACCAGTGTCATATAGTTTTTCTACAACATTGAAAAACTCTTTGGCATTTGTAGTTTTTGGCAAACCACTCAATAGATGTTCAGGAATGGATCTTTTCATAGTAAGAAGACTAAGACGACTTGACTTTTCTCATTGTGCATGAAGAGTTCTTTGGGCAGCTGTACTGGTGTCAGTAAGATCAGCAGGTTTTTCTTCTCGTAGGCACAAGTCCAAATCCATTATGCCTAAAGTAAATTCCACATCTCATTCCATATCTTATAGTTGGACGCATTCAAAATATGGATGGAAGCATTATTATTGTTCACGGAAAAGGAGACTGAAAAATTCAAAAATTAAAACTTGATTAAACTATATGAGCAATGCATTAGAAAATATTGTAGAGTCAACTGGTCATTATAAACTCCCCTTTGGGGTGAGAATATAACACACACATAATCTATCTTCATGAAGTTAACAATAAAGAAAAAATACATATCATTTTAAGAATTTATTACCTTTGGGCAAATAAATTTCTTTTAAAAAAATATATATATTAATTCAAGCCAAAAAACAATAATAAATATATATATTTAAATTATTACACTTTGGCAAATAATGAAAATATATACATTTAATATTAACTTACTTCATGGAATGTGAACTAATATATATATAAATACTACCTTTGGGCAAGTAATTACACATATAGTCAACCAAAAGATATCATTTTTTCTTCAACATGTTAAATTTGGTGATAAAACAATCATTGAAAATTAATGAGTTTTAGCCAAATTTCCAAAAAGAGATATATATTAATAGCTTTAAATATATTGATAATCATTAAATAAAGTGTCCACCATAACACATTATTTTTGTATCAAACAATCAAGTTTTATAATTTTAGAACAACAAATAATAGAAAGATGTGAATATAAGAATATTAGTAGAGACTACATAGTCAAGATAAATTAAAATAAGAGAGTGACTATGTCATATGGAACGAGAAGAAACCTAAAAAAATTTCTATGATCGTCGAAAAATCATCAAAAATTATTTTTAATAATTTTTTAACTGCATAATTATACTTAAATTAATAATAATTATTAAACGGAATCAAAAAATTAATTAAAATTCATAGAAAAATAAAAAAAAAAATTTAATTTTAATCCTGGCTTCACTACCGATTCCACGTTTGAGTCTCCGCCTCCACAAGAAAGTGCTAAACTCTTTGTCGCTAGTAGCGCGGGATTCCACTGCTTAACTTAAGTTAGGGCCCCGTCGCTTTATTGCCTCTTTCCTTCCCTGCGGGAGAGCTTAAACCTTGGCCGCAGATCCTACGTACTGATGGCTCTAGCCCGGACCGCTTCTCCCTCTAATCCAGTGACCCGTGGAGGTCTAGTTGCTTTCTCCTCGCTAGAAGAGCCACAGGGTCTTTTTTACCATAAATCTAGAGTGAAGGACTCGTCAGACTATTACTTCACTTAGTGTTAGTAGCGGGAATGGAGAACGACTCCCGGAGGTGCCGCACGTGCCCCCACGCACCGAGGCCGAGAGTGGGCTTCGCTGGAACTTTGTTTTCTTCTTCCTCCGGTCGGGTTGAAGGCGGGTCACGCGACCGGATTGCAGACCAGTCGGGTCTGACTGGAAAATCGGCCAAAAAACTGACGAAAAGCGATGGGAAACTTCGGGGTTTTGTTTGTGATTGGATTTCTAGTCGATCTACGCTACTAATTTTGGGTATTAATGGCTAAAAGAGTAGATCTAATGCAAAAAAGCAATCCGAAATTAAAGAACATAAAAAGAAAACTTGTTTATAATACCAATCTCGATCAAATCACAAAATAAATCATTTAAGAACATTGATAAAACAATTGATAATGAGATATTCATAATCAATTTTAGATTAAAAACAAAAAAATTAAAAAACACAAAATATAATTTCATAATATAATTATATAAACTCTAAAACTTTAAACTTAAAATTCTCAGTAAATACACAATGATTTCATACATATAATATATCAATGGAAAGAGAATTTAACGATGAATAAAACCCTTAAAGTTTTAAGATTTAATAACGAAAACTTTATAATTTATTTATTACAAAATTAATATGTAACTATTGATAATTAACATATACAAATTATAGGTTCTAAATTATATACAAAAGGCAATCTGATACCACATGTTAAATATATTAAAAATAAACCCAAGATCTATTTGTATATAATATAGAACACGATAACGATATATAATAATTAGGTATATGCGTACCTGATTGATCTATAGTAACTACTGCAATTTGATAGTGCAATAATATTAACTAAGTCTTCCTCCCTAGATCTCTAAATCAGAAGCAGTTTATTTATCTGATTATCAAAAGGTATACAATTGTGAAGAGACAATCTGTATTTATAGAGTTAAGGAGGGGACTTAGCTACATAACCTTAGTTGGACTGGACCTGCTCATCAAAGGCTTCAGTTTACTAGATCACCAATAATATGGACTAACACAGCAAAGAACTATCCAATCAACCCAAATTTTAATAAAGGGAATTTTTTTAAATATATACATAAAACTAATAATATTTATATGTATAGCGCCAGTTATTTTAATACATTATTTTACCGAAAATACAAATTAATATATACTCATCCACACTTCCGTGTTTCCTCCTCGGTTTACTCAGCATCACTTTTTTTTTTCCTCTTTCTCTGTAGCCTAGCCAACTATTTTTTTTTAAGTAAATCACAAAGACAAGATAATATATACCAATCAATTGTTTTGATGTTTAGTTTTTTATTATTTATTTATGTCTTTAAATTTCTCTCTTTTATAAATATGGATATCTCTATATACTATTTCATTAAACTTTTTAGTTTTTTTTTTTTTATATACTATATGTCATTAAAAATATAACTAAGATATACTATTTTTTTTTTCAATAAGTGTTATTTTGCAATTATATTATTTCATATAATTTTTCGTTATTTAAAGACACTAAATAATATCTTTTTTTTTTTAATAAACTAAATATTATCTTAAACATCACAAAATTAATTACATTACAAAAATTTTATTTCAAGTAAAAATATACAATCTTATTGTTTCTTTTACATTATTTTTTTAGCAACATTTTCATCACCTTCAAAACCTATTTAAAAATTTAATAAGGTACAACAAAGAATAAGTATTCACCATATATCTGTTATTAGTAATTTTTATAATATAACTAATTCTATAATATTTAAAATACTATTTGGTTAGTTTTTTTAATAAATATATAAGCAAATTTGTTTTAAATATATTATTTAGTAACTTTTAAATAAAATAATAAAAATTATGGAGTAATTTACAATGTTGGTTATTGTATTAAATTTTAATACACTATATGGTTCCCTTATATAAAAAATAAGATTCTAGTAACTTTTATTAACCAATAAAATTTGTTGCTATATATTAAATTTTGTGTTAGTTTGATTGTTAGCCAAGTAGAAAATATGTTTTAGAAATTTATCAATATTGTCTAAAAGCATACATTTAGTAACTTTTAAATATTTAATAACAAAATAATTTCTCAATAACTAATTAAATTAGTTGGTATATTTTATTTTGTTTAAATTTAATTTTCTTTTTGTTAATTAAATCAAAAGAAACTAAAAGATCACTTTTAATTTCCATTATCTTTTTTAGTGATAGTAAAGAAACATATAATTCTCACATATCAAATTAATCACATTGAAGAGTACATTACAATAATACAACTTTTATGACCAAACCATTATTAGTGCAGTTAGAAAGCATTTTTAAAATTATTTTTTAATATAAAAAATATTTAAAATTATTAAGAGATAAAAAGATAAAAAAAAAATATACATATTTGATAACAAACCATTATTAGTGCAGTTAGAAAACATTTTTTAAATTAAAAAATATTTAAAATTATTAAGAGATAAAAAGATAAAAAAAATATACATATTTGATAAATGTCCCATCATATGAAAATGAATTATTATATGGAAAAGAAAATGTAGATGAAAATTAAGAATAATAGGGAAGAGGTAGATAGATATTCAAGAAAAACAAAAAGAATAAATTAGTGTATCAACGTAATAATAATACGAAAGAGGGGGAAAAATAAAATAATATATGTTGAAAGTAAAATAAGTTGTGTACGTATACACGTGTACAGACAAAATTAATAAAAAAACAAACGGTATGCTATAATTAAATAAACAGTGTCAATTATGATATTTATTTCAAAATTTGGTCACTAGGTGTAAATTTCTCTTTAATAAAACCAATATAAGCCCAAATAAAAAGTCTAACAGATAACTCTTTCCATCATCATCAAACAAATATTCCATCTCTACAACAATATTCAGCTGTAAATACACAATACAGAAAATTAGTAGCACGAAAGAAAGAAAAAACCCAAACGTATATTGCACAAACTATATATAAGAAAAAAAAAATGATTGAAGGTTTAAAATAGGGAAATTTACATGGTATACTAACTTTTGCCATTTTTTTACAAAAATACTGCCAGGCGGTATTTTTTACTTTTTTACTGTGCTTTTTTTTATAAATTTCATACTGCAGTATACTGTGTTAAGTTTTCACTGGTGTTCTACTAGTGTTTTTTAGTTGTTCTACAACTGTTTTGTGTTTTACTGGTATTTTATAAAAACACAGTATTTTTGAAAATTTTTCCGTGTAACAGTATTTTTGTTAAAGTTAACCTAAATTTTAATATTTTTGTAAATTTTCTTTTAAAATATAGCACAGTGTATATGGTGATCCAAGAATAGCAACCCAAGATTGAATCCTACATAATACACTTGATCCAAGTCCAACAAATAACAGGGATATGAATACAAGGATTTTTCCCTGCTCTGGAACGTTCTAGGGTCTTTCCTTCTGGTTCATCCAGTTTCGTCCCCGTCGCTTCACCTTCCGCCTTCTCTCCCTCCCTCTTCTCTTGCCTCATTCAATTCTTTCTGCCTTCCTCACCGTCATCATTAGCTTCTTTAATTACGCCTCCTTTTCTCCCTTCCCAATACCTCAATAAATGCCATATCAGGAAATCTTTCCCTGTCTTATTCTTAATATATGCTATTAATGCCCTAACTTGAGATCGCCCCCTTAATCATTGTTTTCTCTTTAATTCCAGCCCCCATTTTCCCGTTTACGAGACCCCATTAATGCTCCATCAGAAAACTCTTGGCCCTTCTTCTTCCCCCCCTCTTTTCATGCATTTACTAACTGTCACTCTCTTCAGGTGGAGGCGAATCATTGCCCTAAGGATGGGCAGAAGAGGATCTAGGCCTCCTGAGCAATTAATGGCGTTCACACCTCCTCACATCCATCTGTCTTCATGCTCAAGGTATCATTTTCCTTCCCTCTTCTATTTAAGCTTCTGTGTTTGTTTTGCTACCTACTTTGCTTCCAAAACAACTCGTTTGTACAACTCTTCCACCACCAATCTTCCTTTTTCTCTCATGGCCACCTTTCCCGATTCCCACTCCACTCAACTCACTGCCGAGGAAGCCCTTGTCCATGATTTCGATCATGTTTCCATTCACCCAGAACCCCAAACCCAGTCTTTCTGCTTAGTGGTTAAAATCTTGTCCTCTAAACCCCTGAAAGTCGATTGGATTCAGAAGGCTATGTCTGAAGCCTGGGTTGCCCGATGCCCCTTCACCTTCTCCGAATACCATTCAGGTTTGTTCCTGGTGCAATTTGGTTGTGAGGGAGATCGTCGAAGAGTTATGGAAGGTCAACCATGGCACTTCGACAGATCCCTCATGATTTTTGCAATCCCTGATGGTTTTGACACTATCCTTCCCTCTCAACTCCGGTATATTCCCCTATGGGTCCAGGTTCACCACATCCCTTTTGGCTCTCGTTCATATGGTCTTGCCCGGTTCGTGGCCGAGCACCATAGGTGACCTTATTGAGGTGCACTTAATCTCCTTGTATGACTCTGTCACCCCGTTCATGCGGGTTAGGGTTCTTTTGGATACTACTAAATCCCTACACCGTGGTATGAACGTTCACTTTAGGAAGTTATCCCTTACTAAATGGCTGAAATTTCTCTATGAGGGCATTCAAAATTATTGCTACCATTGTGGGAAGCTGGACCACACTTTTAACAAGTGTGGTAAATTCCTCCATCCTTTGTGATCACCATCCATTTCCCCCGGTCTGAGCTACAAAGACGTCCTCCGTGCCCCAGCCAAATCAATCTACAAGAAAAGCATATTTGAATTGTCCACTTCTATCCCTTTCGAGGAACAACCTACCCTCTCCAACACTGCCCATCCTACTCTTCAGGATCACTCCCAGCACTTTGCCATTCCCACCATGGCCGCGCCCTCCCCTTCCACTATTATCACTCACCCCCTCACTCCTCCATCCGTTCCAACCATGGCTACCACCCCCTCGGCTCCATCTCCGAATACCGTCTCCTCTCCATCCCCACCTTTGGCCGCTCCTGTCCACTGCCCCCTTCCTGTCCAACCCTTCACCAATGCCACCACCAACCCCTCTATCAACAAGGGAAAAGCTCCTATGTATCCCTGCACCACCATCCCTCTCGTGAGCAGCCCCCCTATTTCCAGTCTCCGCATCCACGACACCCCCAATGTCACGACTCCACCAGGAAACGTTCTTTCGCCAGGCAGCAGTGTCAAGTCGGCTCTTCGGTTCGCAGTATGTTGAAAAGAGCTCGTGCTTCTCACTCTGACTTCGCGGTCGTCCCATCAATGTCCGATAATGAGGAAACGGCGGGTGTTGCTCGGCAACCCCGCCGAGAAAAATGAGTTTCATCAGTTGGAATGCTCGTGGATTAGGGAGTTCCCGAGCATTCCATAATCTCTCCCTCCTTTGCAAGCAGCACCGGCCTCAGCTTCTTTTTGTAATGGAAACAAAATTACCTATAAACTCTTCTGTTATAGCTAAGGCTAAGACGTTTTTTGATAATGTTTTTCAAGTTCCTAGGGAGGGTTTAGGGGGAGGATTGCTTTTGTTTTGGAAGGATAATATTGATGTTAATATTTTGTCTCACTCCCTTAATCATATCGACTGTATAATTACTATTAATAATATAAGTTTTCATTTGTCTTGTTACTATGGTTCCCCTTATGTTGCTGATAAAAATCACTCTTGGACCTTATTGAATCGTCTTTTTGATGCTGCCCCTTTAGCACCTTGGATCATAATAGGGGACTTTAATGATTATCTTGGCTTCAATGACCGCAACTCTAACAGTTTACCCCCTCCCCACTCTATGGTTTCTTTTCAGAACTTCATAGGGAAATACTCTCTTTCTCCGCTTTCTTTTTCTGGAAGCCGTTTTACTTGGAAGCATGGTACCACGTTAGAGCGATTAGATTGGGCCATTGTCAACCACAAATGGACTAATTTATTTCCCTCGGCCTCCCTTCAACACTTGGGTTTTTTTGGCTCTGATCATAGAGCTCTCAAAGTTGTGTGGGATGGAAACCCAAGCTTAATTGCCCGTAACCCCACCTTTCGCTTTGACAACCACTGGTTACTTGAGGATGATTTCCCTGATTTCCTTAGGAGAACCTGGGTTTCTGATCCTTCCCCTTCCAGCCATCCTAACCCTCTCTCCAACTTCATCTCCAAGCAAAATAATTGCTCCCTTTCTCTGTCTTCTTGGAGTCGAAACAAAAATCAATTTTCCCATGACATTAAAAGCCTTCAATCTGAGATGGATCAGCTTTTGGCAGGGCCTGTTATTTCTCAGGCCAATGCTACTAAAGCTAACGATCTTCAACGTACCCTTGACTCCATTTTACTTAAACAAGAAATATTTTGGAAACAGCGCTCTCGTGTTAACTGGCTTAAAGCTGGGGACAAAAACACTCGGTACTTTCACAATCGGGCTACGGCCAGGAAACGCACTAATTACATTAAGTCCATCTCTGGAGCGGATAACTCTCAAATCACCAACCTCAAGGACATCTCCTCCACTTTTGTTCAGTTCTACACGGATCTCTTTACCTCTCAGGGTACAAATTCCGATGCTATGAACATGGCCACACAGGGTCTGACTAAGCATCTCAACCCCACTCAGATTGCGTTTCTTGGCTCCCCTTTTACTTTTGATGAAGTTAAATCTGCTCTCTTTCAGCTCGCGGGTGATAAAGCCCCAGGTCCTGACGGCTTTAATCCGAATTTCTTTCAGAAGAATTGGGACCTCGCTGGCACCGATCTTTGTCATGCTGTTTTATCTGCTCTTGCAACCAATGCTGACATTGGCCCGCTTAATGAAACCATTCTGGTTCTCATACCCAAAGTTAAAAATGCCTCTCGTGTCAAAGACTTTCGACCTATCAGCCTCTGTTCCACCTTTTACAAAGTCGTTTCCAAAACTATTGCCAACCGCCTTCGTGCTGTTCTTCCTGACCTTATTTCTCATAATCAGGGCGCGTTCCTCAGCGATCGTATTATCTTTGACAATATTCTTATCGCTAATGAGGTTATCCACGCTATCAACTGTCGTAAGCAGGGTAAAGTAGGTTGGGCTGCTTTAAAGTTGGACATGGAAAAGGCCTTCGACAAAGTCGAATGGGATTATATTCGGCATATTCTTCAACACTTTGGTTTCCCCCCTCCTTTCATCTCCTTAATCCTAAATTGTCTTTCTACTGTCTCCTTTCGAATTCGCATCAATAACACTCTTTCTCAAAGTTTCTCCCCTTCTCGTGGTATCCGACAAGGTGACCCTCTTTCACCCTATCTTTTCCTCCTTGTCGCTGAAGGCCTCTCTGGCATAATTAATTACAAGGAATCCTCCCACTCCTTTCATGGTATTTCCATATCTCGCTCCGCCCCCTCCATCTCTCACCTTCTCTTCGCTGACGACAGCCTGCTCTTCACTACTGTTAACCCATCTTAAAATTTCTTTGAAATTAAAGACATTCTCTCCACGTACCACCTAGCCACTGGCCAGTCTGTCAATTTCAATAAATCCTCCATCCTTTTCTCCCCTAACACACCTCCCTCTGACAGCCTTACTTTCAGGAACACCCTCCACCTGGATAACAAGCCTTTCATCGACAAATACCTGGGCGTTCCCCAATGCTTTTCCAGATCTAAAGTTTCCTCCTTCCAGTATCTGCTGCAAAAAGCCAGCTCCAAGCTGTCAGTCTGGAACCAAAACCTCTTCTCTAGAGCTGGCAAAGAGATCCTTCTGAAGTCGGTTATTCAAGCTATTCCTTCCTATGCTATGTCCTGTTTCCGCCTCCCTGTTTCTCTCTGCAAGCACTTTAGCAAACTAATGGCTAAGTTCTGGTGGGGCTCCCTTGGCCATTCCAACAAAATTCATTGGAAAAAATGGGACAGCCTCTGTTCTTCCAAGTTTTTCGGGGGCCTGGGTTTTCGCAACATTATTTACCATAACCAAGCCATGCTTGCCAAGCAAGCCTGGCGCATCTTCACCTCTCCGGACTCCTTGGTTGCTCGGCTTTTCCAAGCCAAGTACTTCAAGCGAAATGATTTTCTCCACGCTGCAATCGGTCACTCGCCTTCATTCTGTTGGCGTAGTATTCTCTGGGGTCGGGAACTCCTTCTCAAAGGCCTCAGTTGGAAAATTGGGGATGGCACTTCCATCAATATTTCTGAATCCAATTGGCTTCCCTCTCATAATAAAGTCTTTTTCAAACACAGGATCCTCCTCGGCTCACACGAGTTTCCTTTTTTCTTACTGATAATCGACATTGGGATTTAGACAAACTAAGAACTTATTTCGATGAGGAGATGTGTTCTGCCATTCTCTCAGTGCCTATTGATCCTCACAGCCCCGATAGCCTCATCTGGAAACATCACCCCTCTGGTTGTTTCACCGTCAACTCTGCTTACCACTTAGCTAACTCCAGCTACTCCACTCCCCGGCCACTTCGACCACTTTCACCTTTAAACGTTGGTGGACCACTGTCTGGTCTTCTAACATTCCTCCAAAAATTAAACATTTCGTTTGGAAAGCATTCCACCACATCCTCCCTACCAGTCTTAATCTTTTTCACCGCCATTCTACTCCCTCACCTCATTGTTCCATTTGTCACTCCCAACTCGATTCCAATTCTCACTCTCTCATTCAATGTTCCAGAGCAGGTAAAATATGGAAAAACTCCTCTTTTCGCCAATTTTATCTTACTAATAAAAACTGTGATATTAAAGAATTTATGCTTAGGGGTTTTGATTGTCTTGATAAATCTGCTTTTTCTACTTTTTTGGGCCTACTTTGGGCCATTTGGAACAATAGGAACAAAGCTATTTTTAATCAATCCAGTTTCACTGATTTCAATTTGGAGAATTCTGTCAGTAGTTATTTACAGGAATACAGGACTGCCCAAACAAGAATCACTACTACAACATCCTCAGTCCACCATTGTTCATCCTTGCCTCAACTGCCTGCCTCTATGCTCCGGCTTAATGTAGATGCAGCCACCTCTTCAAGCAAACACGGATATGGAGCTGCAGTCTCAGACTCTCAAGGTCACACAATTGCCACTTTCTCGGCTTCTTCTTGTTCAGGTCTCCCTCCAATCTTCGCTGAAGCTGAAGCCCTTCACCGAGCGCTTATTTGGTGTCAAGCAGTTCGTTTTCCTCTAGCTGATATTGATTCGGACGCCGAATTTGGTCCATCGCATCAACAAGTTCTCGCCTGACCGCTCAGCCCTCTCTGGCCTGATTACCAAGATAGTCTCCTCTTTGTCTTCTTTTCCGGTGTCACGGTTCATCACATTCCCGCTCCATAAATACTACGGCTCACAACCTCGCCGCCTTGCACTTGGAACGAACGAAGAGTCAACTCGGAACCTTATCGTTTCCTCCTTCGAAGATCTTAGTCTCCTCTTAGCCTTCGATCTTCCTCTCAAAAAAAAAAAGAAAAAAAAAAAAAGTCCAACAAATAACAATGATTCCTATTGCACGAAATAATCCAAACGTATTCGCAAAATTATTGAATTTCCTATAGCACACAAGAAAAACAAAACACTTCATATTTGTCTAGTGTCCCGTTATACAAAAATCTTTACTTTATGAATCGAGCTATAAGACACCAACATGTTTATTAAAACTATTATGTATTATGAAGTAACACATTAGTTAACAATTTTTCAAAATATTTATTAAAATAAAATAAATGAAACCGAGTATTAAATTACACCAATACTAATATACATATTTTATAGTACTTATGGGTGTTAATTTATATTAAATGTCAGTTCCAATACAATAGGAATTAAAACTAAAGATTTTTTTATTTTTACATTTCAAAACAGTTTTTTTTTATATTTTTACAGAATTACATATAGTATTGCAACTAACAGAGCAACCTAAATTGCAACCAAAATTCCCATAACAACTCGTCTAAAAATCACATGAGAAACTCAAACCGTAAATTTAAAAAACAAAAATTAAAAAATAATTTATAAAGTAATTCCCTAACAAAATATCAATTATAATATATAAAATATTATGGATATGGTGACATCACTCCTTTGTTTGGTTTTGTCGATTAATTCCATACATATGGACTGAATGGAAACTTTTTTTTACTTTGGAGAAAAAGAAGATAACAGAAACAAAAGTACCACTGTATAAAAACATATGAATATATAAATATTTTTGTCTGTAAAATGTACCTAAACAAGAGGAAAAATGAAAACTGTTCTGATAAAAGTGGAAAAGAGAAGGACCCAGAAACTTTTTCCTTTTCTCCCAAACTTGGTCAGCCCTACGGCCATTGTACGGTCTTGGGTGGTAGTTGAAGGGCTGCAAGACCAGGAGAGCTTCAGCAGAAGCAGGCGATGAAAAAGAAAGCGCAGAGAAAGAAAGACAGGCATGTTGATTTTTAGGTAGTCACTATTAAGACCCTTGCTTACTGTGTACCCCTTAATAATGCTTTTGATTATGGGTCAGTTCTACTCCCATCTCTCATTCTCCATTAATAAGTATCAAATTGAGTCAGTAATGGACATCCTGCTCGGATTGACATCTCTAGTACAGCAACAAAACCAATAATTAGGATGGTGGAATTCCTCCACAATTGCCATACATGAAATTCCACTCCTTGGGTGTAATGGGGTGTGAGGTTAAGATGCACAAAAATCATTCAAATATAATAATTCCTTAACTTGTCTGTATCTGGTCTCAACTAGATAAGCTTGTCACTTACTACCGTATTCACAATTATTGAACAAATAATATTTCCTCACACGAAAGCCCACCCTTGTATTGTATGCATAATTATTTCTAATTATCAAACAAAACGTATATATAGAATTATGACAACAAACTGATCAACCTACCTCAAAAGGCAAGGATTGAGTAGCAAGAAAGCAGAGGCCACCTCAAGTCAGCTAGCTAATAACTTGTCCTGTGAGCTTCCTTGTAGTTGCAACGTATCATAATATTTCTTTTATATGAAAATAAGAGGTTGAAGTCAAATGAAGACAGCTCAACCGTTCACTCGTATCAACATCCAAAGTTTAAGTTTTGTTCAATATCTTCTTATCTTTAAATATTGTATTCAATAGTTGACAATGGCATATTTTTCATTGTCTCATTCTTCCTGACTACCAATAATCTCGACAAGAACACGAACCGTTGTTGAAATGATGAAAACGAGTAGCATCTCTTACAATAATTTCTCTGCCCACAAGCTTTGATATAAATTTAATGGCAGTATGACAGTCATTGCATACTCTGAGATTCTTCATGATCCTTAGAGTGGTGTTCTCTGGGGTACTTATCAGTCCAAATGCAATGGCTAGTTTCTCACTGTGATGTCTAAGAATTTGTTCTTTTACCTCTTCTTCAAGGTCATGTAATACTGATTGAGTGTCTGGAATAAAACCCAACTTTTTTATCTCTTTCCAGATCTTTTCAATCATTATGTAGATAGCCTCTTTCTGTGGATGGCTGCCATCTTCTGCACCAAATACATGAACTGTGTTTCGAATTTGCACCCAACTAAATCCTTGTTCCTTCTTTACTCCCCTATCCTTCATTGACTTTCTAATCCTTGCAGCATCCTCCCATTTTCCATAAGCTGAATATAAATTAGCCAAAGCTGAGTAAGCCCCGCTGTTTTCAGGCTCAATAAAGAGCAATCTTTCTGCTGCAACTTTAGCCAGCTCAACATTCTTGTGAACCTTACAAGAAGATAACAGTGATCCCCAAGCTATGACATCTGGTTCAATTGGCATACTTTCTATAAACTGGAATGCTTCTTGAAGCAACCCAGCACGGCCAAACAGGTCAATCAAGCATGCATAATGGCTGAGTGTGGGTTCAATTTTGTGCTCATTTTTCATCAAATTATAGTAGCTCCTGCCTTGTTCAACTAATCCCACATGTGTACAGGCAGACAGTACACCAATATAAGTTATATGATCAGGCTTAATACCAAGCCCAAGCATTGTCTCAAAAAGTTCAATGGCTTCTTCTCCCAGACCGTGTTGAGCCAAGGATATAATCATGGAAGTCCAAGTCACAGTATCTCTGCTCCTATGCGTTAGATTAAATACTTTCTTCGCAGAAGTGATCGATCCACTTTTGGAATACATGGTGATCAAAGCATTACTCACAGAAACAGATGACACTTCCCCCAATCTTATGGCGCTTGCATGAATTTGCTTGCCATGATCTAACGATGCCAAAATTGAACTGACACTCAAAATAGCAGCAAATGTATAGTTGTTTGGTTTGGGGCCCTCTCTTGTCATCAACCTGAAGAGCTCTAAAGCTTCATTGTTTAAACTATTCTTCGTGTAACCCACAATCATGGCTGTCCAAGCAACTACATCTTGGTCCACCAATGAATCAAATATATGTCTAGCTGGTTTTACATTCCCAAGCTTAATGTATCCATCCAATAGGGCTGTGAAACCAATAACATTGACACTTGAAGTTCCACTTTGCTCCAAGATCTTCTTTGCAATTTCAACTCCACAACATTTAGCATACATTGAGATCAAAGCATTTTCCACAGCCACGGAGAGTTCAAAATTATTCCTTATAATTTGAGCGTGGATTTGCTTCCCAAGTTCCAAGTTTCCAAGATTTGCACAAGCTGACAAAATGCTTGCCAAGGTGAACTTATCTGGTTTCAAGGGAGAATCTTTTAGCATATTAGAGAAGAAAGCTAGTGCTTCCATATCAAATCCACGTTGATTGTATCCTGCAATTATTGCATTCCAAGAAACTATATTTCGTTCTGCCATTTCCTTAAACAGAGAAAGAGCAAGGTCAAAGCGGCCGGATTGCATATGTGAAGAAATCATGGAATTCCAGGTTGATATGTCTTTCGATCTCATCCGTTGAAAAACAACCAGAGCTGTTTTTTGGTCCCCAGACTTTGCATACATATTCAGTAAGGAATTGGCTACACAAACATAACTACTAAGCCCGTGTTTAATAACAAAGGAATGAACTTTCTTGCCAATATTCAAACCCTCAATAGCAGCACACGAGGCCAGAATGTTAGTAACAGTAAACTGGGTAATCAGAACTTTATCTGAAATCATCCTGACAAACATCCTAATAGCATTATCAAATCGACCCATTTGATTATAACCCACAATCATTGCAGTCCAAGAAACTGAATCACGCTCGGGTATTTCATCAAATATTCTGTGAGCCACATCAATTCTACCCTGCTTCGCATAAGCAGAGAGAATCGTATTCCAAGATAATGTAGTCCTGACAGGCATTTCCTCGAGCAGGTGGTGAGCATCAGAGAGAGACCCAGTTTTGGCATAAAAATTGATGAGATTATTCATCAAGAAGACACCCATATGAAGCCCAGATTTAATGATTCGGGCATGGATTAATTTTCCAGCAAAAGGGTCTCTAGATTTGAGGCTAGCTTGGAGCTGATACACATAAAAATCGGAAGTAAACAAGGTAGAAGACGAGCTTGGAGACCCCATTTTCTGAAGCGACATTTACCTTTAAAATTAAAATAATTGAAATGATGAACATAAATATTCTGAAACCTGATTCATGATTATTAATAACAGAGATAGAAATTTGGATGATGAAAATGAAAATTTTTGGCGGGAGAGACTAACTGAAAGTAGAAGGGATTGGAGGTGGCACACGAACTGTTGCATAGTAAGTAGTAACACATATTTTGTTGGCTAATTAGTAATTTTTCCTCCCGAACTTTGACATGTACTAAATTGTGCCCCCTGAATTTTTATGGCCGTTAAAAATTCCCCCGAACTATTGAGATTGTTAAATTTAAGGACTTTTGTCTAATTTTAGTAAAAAAAATTCTAACATGGATGAAATTTAAGGGGCATGATGTAATATATATCCAAGTTTGAGGAGCATGATTTGGTAGATATCAAAGTCTTAGGAGCATAGTTTAGTACATAAATAATCATTGAAACAGTAAAATTAAATGAAATTAGACAAAAGTCTTTAAATTTAACAATCTCAATAGTTCGGGAGAATTTTTAACGGCCAAAAAAGTTCAGGGGGTACGATTTAGTACATGTCAAAGTTTGGGGGGAAAAATTACTAATTAGCCTATTTTGTTTTAGCTCCCATCAAAAGAAAATAAATAAGTGTTTCCCTTGTAAAGGCATGTCTTGCATATCAACTGTCTCTTACTCCATTTTGCTGAATGGTAGCCGTTGAAGAAGTTTTTCCCTTGTAAAGGTATCCGGCAGGGGGATCCGATGTCCCTTTACCTTTTTCTTCAATGCAATGCGGTCTTATCTAGGATGATCCTTCGGGAACAGAGCAAGGGGCATATCCATGGTATCCGGATGGCACGAAATGCTCCTGAGGTGTCCTATCTTATGTTTACGGATGACACTATCTTCTTTCTAAGGGCTAATATCTCTGAAGTTACTACTTTGAGCAATTGTATCAAAACTTTTGAAGAATAATTTGGTCAAAGGTGTATATCAAGTTGGGCATTACATTCGGTTGGTTAGTTAGAAAGTTAGTTATTTTGTTGTTTGGTTTCCTTGTACGATAGCTGTGTACTGGTATTGGCTACTGCTATAAGTAGCTAATATCGTTCTGTTGTAACTGATTGATTAATTTAATACAATTTTGGTGTTTTGATCTCTCTTTCTTTCTCTCTCTTTTTTGTTCTTGCTCTTGCTCTTTCGAGCTAATATGGTATCAGAGCCAACTTCGTGAGCTCTGCTTCTTCTTCTTTCTTCTTTCTTGTTCTGGTTCTTGTTCATGGCTCGAGGTGGTGGAGCTCAAGCACGTGGTGGAGGAGTACACACTCGAGGAAATCGTGAAACAGAGAACACATCTCATGATTCGAATATGTTCTCTGTTTTTGGTGAAAATTCACGATTGTTCTTTGTGTTTGTGTCGTTTTGCCCCTTTTTCTTTTGTTGCAACTGAGTAATGAGGAAGGTGATGATGATGAAATACAGTTACTTTGATAAATGTATACGAATAATGGTTTTATGAATGATTTTCAGCAAGAAAAGAAGAGCAGAAAGAAGATTAGGGTTTCATAAGAGTAGGAAGAAGAAGAAGAGGATGACGTAGAGATGTTTTAATTTTTGGGTTTTAATTAATAGTTTATTTTAATTTACTTTAATGAAAATATAAATATTAAATATTTATTTTATTTTGATTTTAAACAATTTTTTGTTTTATTTTTAATATTTTAATTTGATTTACAAATAAAAAACAAAAATTAAATGATCTGGACTAATCACTAGTGACACGTGGACACTAACCTGTCACATAACGGCTAGGTACCTACGGAAGTTCCACACTAGTGACGGAAGGTATTTTTACCGCCAAAAATACGACTTAGGTATTTATCTGCTACTCGGCATAAAACTTAAGTATTTATGCCGCAATTTACTCAAAATAGATAATGCTTTGCAACCCATTTTACAGTTGTCATCCAACTACATTTATCTTTGTGGAGAAAACATTCAAACGAAACCACAAAATAAAATGTCAAAACTTCATAAACAATAGTTAAAATATATATATTTTTTTTTTATGAATCAGAAAGCTTTCCATTACTCCAAAAAAATAAATTTACAAACAAATAGCGCCTTCAATTGAAGACCTATAAACAAAAGCCATTGTACACAACTAATTACAACTTGGAGAACCAACTTGTATCTATAACTTTTACTTTCTTAGGCCATACACAACTAATTCTAACTTTAACATCATTTTTAGTCTTATTTACAATCTGAATTTTCCTGTTGTTACCCGAATTCCATGCAATCTCATTTCTAGCTCCCCAAAGTTGGTAAACCAAAGCTGCCATTGCAGCAGGAAAAATCTGCTTGCGAAACCTGCTACATTTAGCTTTTGTAATCTACCGTGTTAGATTGTGCAGCTGGTTCGATTCGGCCCTCCAAGGTAGCCATGTTTTCACCTATTGAAGACAGCTAGATGATAAAGAACATTGAAAAAAAAATGTGCTCAGCTGTTTCAACATGTGTATTGCAGAAAACACATTTTGCATCAGCAATAATGTTAAATTTCAGCAATCTATCCTTTGTTCTTAATCTATTTTGTATTGCTATCCACAATACAAAACTATGCTTGGGAACATTAAGTCTTCCCCACACCTCCTGGCTCCAACGAACTTTGTTTTGGCTTGGACATAGTAGTTTATATCCTTTAGCAATCTAATATTTCTCTCCCAAAAGATGTTGTGTTTCAACAAGATTCTTGAATTGATCTTTGACAGCAACAATTTTTTCCAATACCAACTACTATGGGAAGGAGATTGGTAATTCCACCAATCTTCGTCTTTGATATATACACTATGTACCCAACGAACCCATAGATTTTCCTTCTTATTAGCCACTACCCAAACATAATTAAAAAGGGCTCCTATATTCCACTCCGCAATCTTCTTAAAACCAGCCCCTCCATCCATCTTAGATTGGCACACTGAGTCCCAAGAAATAAGTCGCGATCCTTAAAACATATACTGGCCTTTCCAAAGATAAGCACGAAAAATAGCTTCTATTTTATTAATTACTTTCTTTGGCAAAATCAAATTTTGACTCTAGTAAGAATGAATAGAAAGCAATACCGAATTAATAAGGACAACTTGACCCGCAAATGATAAATTCCTAGTGCTCCAAGCTTTGATTCTAGCTGTCATTTTCTATGCTAATATCGAACACTCCTTGCTTGATATCCTTTTGGAACAAATAGGAATGCCTAGATACCGAATGGCATTTCTTTCTTGCTAAATGTTGATGCATCAACAATGCGTTGTACCTCTCTATCTTACATACCACAATCATAGATTGCTTATTTTGCAGGATTTGGTTGCAACCCGAAAGTGCAAGAGAAAAGGTTCAAACCTTAAAGAAGGTAATAAATGCTTTTGTAATCCCCATGACAAAATAAAATAACATCATCTGCGAAGCACAAATGATTCATTTTCAAATCTGCACACCTGTCATGAAACTTGAAGTCTGGCTTTGTAAGATTCTTGAGAGATACTCCATTCCAAGAACAAATATAAGTAAAGACATTGGGTCCTCTTGTCGCAGACCTCTTTGTGATTCAAAATAACCATGTAATGAACAATTGAACATGAGTGAGAACCTAGGAGTCCGAACACAACTCATTATCAACTTTACAAACTTGTCAGGAAACTTAAACTCCCGAAGCATTTCTTCCAAAAAATCCCACTCTATAGTATTATAAGCTTTTTGTAAATCAAGCTTAATAATCAACCTTGTTTTTGTTGATTTCCTCCCATAATGTCTCACCAGATCCTGACAGATCATAATGTTATGAGCTATGAACCTGCCTATGATAAATCCACCCTAATTTGGAGCAACTAAATGAGGTAGAAGATGTTTTAGTCTTGAGCAAATCAGTTTATAAGTAGCTACTTTGTATATCACATTACAACATGCAATAGGCCTAAAATATTTCTTTTTATTGAAGAAGAAAAAAAGTTTAAATAGTTTTTAAAAAATAATTGCATCATCAATCACATTTAGTTTATAAAATGAAAAACTGTTATTGTTTTTATTTATTTTATTTTTAAAATACAACTAATTCCACTATTTTTTTTTATATTAGTCACAATATCACCATCTATTTATATATTTGAAAAATAACAAATTACGCTTCTAATTTCAATAATATTATTTTATTTATAATACAAACATCAAAATTTTATATTTTAGATTATATCATTGAATAAGTACACATATATATAAAAAGAATACAGAAGTTGGCCAACACCACGTGAAGCGTGGCTTAGTTCCCTAGTTATTCATAATTTTGGATCCTAAACCCGGTTCGAGCCAAAATACTTGTTTATGACTATACCGCGCTAACTTGTTGAAATTCACCTGTAACACATCAAAGCAAACATACTATATAATAATATTGTCCATTAGGACCAAATATAATAAAATTACAATTTTACTCTTATTGGATAAGAATTACAAAAATGTTCCTATCACATAAATAGGGTCTTAAATTCAAATAATATCACATAATTGATTATATAATAATATAATTTTATATTAGTATTTTAATTAAGTTAATTATGGTTGTTAGTCTATTACTAAATTTTAAGTGTTAACGCAGATTTTTGTAAACGAATAATACGTCTTTTTTGTAATAAATTAACACAGATATATATATATATAAGAAAATTGATAAGTATAATAATAATAATAATGACACCAAGTATTTGTTGGAATTTATTTTACCAGGATCTTAGATTTACTCACAAGTATGTTGTTTAACACCCTAAATATGAACTTTCTAAAACGATAAATAAACACATATAAAGTTAAGAAAACCTTACATTGATGCAGCGGAATTAATGTCCCCTTACACTCAGATTTCTAACCCTTGTATCATTTCTGTCGCAGAGTATTATCAAGATCTGAGCCTGAATGTCCTTCTCTTTGTGTATGTGATCATTCACAGTCTTCCAATCTATGATTGAGTTACCACTTGCTGTGTGTGGGCACTTACTCTATCACTAAGGTTCGAAATTTATGAAGAGGAGAAGAGAGAAGGTAGGTTCGGCTATAGAAGAGAAAGGGAAGGCTCAGTTTTTCTGAAGAGAAAACTTTCTGACCGAAAAAATTATGAAAAGTTGTGATTTGACTGAGCCATCACTTTCTATTTATAGGCAACTACTAGGTTTAGGTTAGGAATTATTTGGCATTAAAATAATGAAAATATCAATTTGAAAAACCACTTTAAGTGGCCGGCCATGGTGTGTAATGGGCCCCACTTGGTTTTTGCAGTTTTTACAAATTTTATTTTTATTTTCTCAAAAACGCCAATTTTCCAATTCTAACCATTTAAATGCCAAAACTAATTATTTAATAACTAAAATAGAATATTAAATAATATTGTCATTTAATTTAATTATTAATTAGACATATAAAGTCTATTAATAAATAAATAAACCTAGAATCTCTTTTCTTTACAATTTTGCCCCTGCTTAGTGAAAATTCACAAATCAGACATAGTCTAACTTTAGAATTATAATTGATTAATCACAAATCAATTATTGAGTCTTACAAGCAGTATAGTCTCAACTAGAATGGGGACCATGGATCTATATGCTGAGCTTCCAATAAGTGAACCGAATTTACTAAGTAAATTCCTACTTATTAATTCTTCGTTGAATCCACTCTTAGAACTTAGAATTGCACTCTCAGACTTATATAGAGCATATTATATGTTCCACGATATAGATATGCTATCTCATTTAACCATTGTTATAATCTTATTGTGATCAAAGATCCTCTATATAGATGATTTACATCGAGATGGGATAATTTTACCGTTCTCACCCCTCAATGTATTTTTCCCCTTAAAACACTTAGCTACCTGTAAATGATGTTTAGTGATCTAAGAATTAGTCACTTAAACAAGAGCTCATCCATTTACTTCTATTTAGCTAAGCTCGAAGGGAATCATCACTTGACTTCTATACACCAGTAGAAGCTATAGATTCCATATTTATGTTCAGCACTCCCACTCAATCATACTATCATGTTCCCAAAATATACGTATCACCCTGACCCAAAAGTAGGCTTAACTAATAAATCAAAGAACATGAATAGTACTCCTGAGTTGAGCCTAAGCATATCAGGATTTAGATTCTTTTAATCTTAAGATCAACTACTGATATTGACTTGGAAAGATATGACGGTAAGTTTATAATATTTTAACTAAGTTGCAATATTGGTCCAGTCCAATGTATACTCCATACATTCGAAACTAGTATACTTTACTAATGTCCTGGAAAGAACATAACACTTACTCCAAGTGTAAGTACACATCATCGCTGATTATCACATTAGTGTAAATCCAAAACACTGATGAAACAGGGACTTAGTCTTTTGATTCATATGATCACAATCACATTCCACTGTGTTGACGATACTGTAATTGTGAATAAAAATATGATCTGGATTTAACTGATTTTGTGTGTAAATGTAATAAACATATTAAACCATTAGCATGTAAAATTCATGCAAACATAAATCACTTCAAATTTCTTATATTGATAACTAATCAGATTGTAAAGAGTTTTATTTAGGGCATAAAACCCAACAGTATTTTACGTAGTTTTGCAGTTAAATCTGCATACTCCACGAGTCTATCTTATTCAAGATATTTTTGGATATTTAATACAATATTACAATTAGTAATCTTTTTCTCTCAAAGATCTTCTGTCTCTTTTTCTGTTGAATCTACCCATATTTATAGGAATATATGTTGGCAGTTATTTACATTTAAATTTGAATTACATAATCGTTTCATGAAATGTAAGATTTGATGATCCCGTTTTATTTAAACACGTGTAGATAACACTAGATAACTGTATAACCGCTTATCATTCTTATCTTCAAAACAGTTGACGCTAACGTGGGTAGAGGCATCTCGTATTGCATATAGATGGCCAATAATAATTTTGTTTAATCATATGCCTTCTAGCAATGACATGAGCAAACTTAAGAACTACTCTTTGACCATAAGACCTCGCAGACTGGACAATCATGTCCTATATGTTTCTTAGTTGTTACACTTAGTTATTATAATGTGGAGTATACGCTAAGTGTTTCAATAACTGATTCATCTCATCAATATTTCCTTATATGTAGGGAGGTGGATGTCTTGCTATACATTGCTCGTAGTTTTCTCAAGATTGTACCTTCCGAGGTAAGATGGTCTCTCATCAATACAAGAATTGATAGTTTGTGTATCCTTATCTCGCCAAAGACTGTACAATCAGTGAGTTATGAATATACTATATTAATTTTATATTTAATGAGTTATTCTATTTTGCATTAAATGATATAATCGTTATTATATCTGGTGGTTCATATTCCACTTGATTGACATGTGTTATTCTCTGAAGTACAGCCGAATTTCGGGTTTAACATTAAGATATTACATTATGATATCAATAAAAGTATTAAGCACCACTAGGGCTTTTAGTATTTCACATTAGCATTTCAACCATACACAAAAAAACAAGAGAAGAACCCACCAATGAGCGAAGTGTAGCTCAAATTAATTAATTTTTGTTTTTGCTGGAAAAAATAATAAAATCTATTTTGGTTACTAAGTGAAACCATCTCTTAAAATCCATTCTGTTTCTTCTTCTTATAGTTAATTGTTACTTATCTTTTTCATGTTATTTTTGTTTAATAAAATGAAGAAGAATGATAACAAGAAGATCGTAAAAAGGAGGTATAACTAATTCATTGTTATTCTTATTATTGTTATTATGTAAGTTTTCCTTAATTATATATATTATGATTATGATATTTCAATTATATATTTTTTTTAATTGTTACTTTTTTTTTCATAGTGTTTTTCTCCAATATATAAGATCACAATTAATAATGAGGTAACTAATTTCTTATTTAATTGAGGTAAGTTCTTATTGTTCTTTTTTGTCTACTCTTACTTGCATGAATGAAGATATATGAGAAAAAGCATATTTACATTTGTAATTTCTAGTTTTGTATGTTGTTGCTGCACTTTTTACTACTAATATGATGTTATTGAAATAACAAAGAAATATACAAGTTAGAAGAAAGATGAAGAAGAAATTGCCTTAAATTGTCATGAATTAGACTACTGATCAAGTACTCACCTACATGGCCGTACTTTAGGCGTGCTATGCTTTCATTTTCATGTTTATATTATTATTATTTGTTACTTAATTAATATGCTTCAAGACATTGAATTTGCATATCAAACAACCTTCAATATATGATTATTCTTATTTCATCCATAAATTTTAGTTTCTTAAGTACATACAATTTTCACAAACAATAAGATAAATCATAAATTGTATATTAATCTTCACTTGATCAGTTGATCATGAGTTTGTCACAATTAGAAAATTCTACAAATTATTACTTTAAAATCTGACCAAGTATGTAGATAGCATGTTAATTTATGATATTTCACAATAATGTATGGGATTTTTTTACAAAAATATTGTCTTTTTATAAAACAACCGTAAAATAACAAAACAGAACAATTAAAAACAACAGTAGAATAACTAAAAAACAACAGTAAAAATTTAACACAGTACATAGTATGAAACTTACACAGTATATCACTGACGCCCGTACTTATGCCCAGTACATCGTCAGGAAATTCGCATCACCTAATCAGGTGAGCCCATATATCACATGCATAATAACATCACATTATCAATACTAAACCAATAAGTGTTTTCATTATATAACAATATTAACTATGTAACGTCCCCACTTCAAGCCTCCATTGGGCCCTTACACCCACGGACTAATGGCTCTTATACACAAGTACGACACTCTGGCTGCTTCATGGACTGATGACTGACCCTACAGACCAACACGAGTGTTTTCAGCGTGCTTTGTCCTCACTCACACGCATCCTGGGAAAACTTCCCAGGAGGTCACCCATCCTTGAAATTGCTCCAGGTCAAGCACGCTTAACTGTGGAGTTCTTTCGAGATGGGCTACCGAAAAACAAGATGCAACTTGTTGATATAGGTAGTACCAATCAATCCATTTAAACTCTATTCAACTGTGTAGTCCCATACCTACACAGTCTTAGAATCATCCCACTTGACCTTCCCCAGGCGGTGTGAGATTGTACAGTTTACCCGGTATTTCCCCTTACGGATCACGGGACTACTGACTGTCACAATCACCCCCCCTTACGGGGTCCGACTTCCTCGTCGACCACACTTCTGGCTGGGTCAAGGCTCTGATACCATTTGTAACGTCCCCACTTCAAGCCTCCATTGGGCCCTTACACCCATGGACTAATGGCTCTTATACACGAGTACGACACTCTGGCTGCTTCATGGACTGATGACTGACCATACAGACCAACTCGAGTGTTTTCAGCGTGCTTTGTCCTCACTCACACGCATCTTGGGAAAACTTCCCAGGAGGTCACCCATCCTTGAAATTGCTCCAGGTCAAGCACGCTTAACTGTGGAGTTCTTTCGAGATGGGCTACCGAAAAACAAGATGCCACTTGTTGATATATGTAGTACCAATCAATCCATTTAAACTCTATTCAACTGTGTAGTCCCATACCTATACAGTCTTAGAATCATCCCGCTTGACCTTCCCCAGGCGGTGTGAGATTGTACAGCTTACCCGGTATTTCCCCTTACGGATCACGAGACTATTGACTGTCACAAACTATATCTCAATATTAATCAATTCATAACAATAATAATTATATTACATACAACGTACTATGCAATACAATTGTAACACGCTAACTAGAATAGGCGTGTTAGCGTAATTTTAAACGTACTATGCAGCTCGTTGCTAATCAACGAGGTTAATGAAAAACGTGATTAATTAAAAATTTGCTTATTTAATTAGAAACTTAAAGTATTACATATATAAAATTTCGGGATCCCGTTTACAAAATACTTTTTAAAAGTTTGCTATACACATAAAAAAAAGTTTGTCGCCCAGCGACTATGCAGCAAAAGCCTCGATGTCCCAAAGATCGTACGCTCCAGGCCTAACTGCCCTGACATGTACAATCTTCACATGCTCGTACTCACGGCTCCTCAGCTTTAGCCTTGCCCTTACCTACACATAAAGATAGCACTGTGAGTCGACAGACTCAGTATGAAAAGCATAACATAAACATACAAATAACTCGGGTTATAACCTGGCGCCCATACACCCGATCATAACCCTAATCCTCGTGTCTCACACGGTACTGAGTCTAGAACGTTCATAAGACAATACTATCGACCATAATGTCAGCCTATACTCAATATGTTAGTCGTACTCAAGCCATATTGATGTGACAGGATCGATGAGTATTTTAGCCGACATACAATTATCAGTAATCAGCACAACTCTATGTATACTATTACTGCTATCAATGTAATCTAACAGGCAATAACAGCATGTACACTAAACATGTAATAACATATGCATGATATTATATTAATCTTAATTCTGAATTCAGGTGTGTCGGTCAACCTGAGTGGAACAATGGCTCGGCGAATTATAGGCTCCTAGATCACATCGACAACAACACGCATAAGTGACTCGCTAAATTACAACCGGGACTTAGGTTTTAAACCAAAAACCTATCTACTGCAACTTAATATGGAAATACCCTAAACTAGCAGGGAATCAACCAACTAGAAACCTGAAACTGACGCAAAATGACAAGCTGAATTTTTGGGTTTCCCTGCTGCAAAATTCGGGTAACCGGTTTTATAATAGTTAGCCAATTTTACCCAAAAAAACCAAAAAGCTCCAAATTTTAACCAAATCATTTCTAAACCCAACCAAAGTTTCCAGACCTGCATATTATACCCCAATAAACCATTTCCAAGCAACAAAACAACAATCAAAGCTTAGAATTGAATTTCACCATTAAAGCTTCAAGTTTGAGTTCATAAACTCAAAACTTAAAAGCAACCACTAACAGCCCTAAATTCATGCTCTAAACAACATTTCTAAACATATTTAAACTCCAGAAAACTAACCCAAACAGTAACAACCACTACAGAACACAAAACTCTAATTCATGCAAAATACCATTTTCTTAACATTCAAGAACACAAAAAATAGGAGTTAAAGGGATTATACCTTGGCTTGAGACTACAATAACCAGCTGAGAATCAATGGAAAAAGATGAAGAACACCAATTCTAGCTGCCCTAGGATTTTCAAGAGAGAGAGAGAGAGAGAGGGTGAGAGAGAGAGTTTTTAGTTTTCAACTCACCTTTCCTTATTTTATAAAAGTGAATTAATATCTTAGTTAATCAAAGGTAATATATGTTGGGTTTTATGCCCTAAATAAAACTCATTTCAATATAATCAGATTTACTTATTAATATAGATCAGAAATAACATTTCATGTTGCATGGTTCACATGATTTATTTCATGATTATATGTACATAATGTATAAATTCATCTGAAACTCTTTTCACATACTTGATCCTGTTTATTGTGCTGTCAACACATTGGAAAGTAAACATGACTATGTGAATAAAGTTTCCTAGATTTATCGAACATAGGGTTTTACTGATATGATAATCTACAACAGAGTTTACTTGCATTTGGAGAAATGCTATGTTCTTTCCAGAGCATTGGTTAAAGTAAAGCTCAGGTTGGATGCATGGAGTATGCATCGGAAGGGACTGATATTGAACTTTGACTTAGATTTATTAAACTTACCGTAATACCTATTCAAGTCAATATCGCCTAGTTGATCCTAGATCAAATGATCTTAATCCTGTTATGATTAGGCTCGATCTCGAGAGGCTATTCGTGTTCTTTGATTTGTTAGTTAAGCCTACTTTTGGGTCAGGGTGATACGTACATTTTGGGAACACGGTAGTGCAATTGAGTGGGAGCGCTAACATAAACATGGAATCTATAGCTTCAATCTGGCGAATAGTAAGTAAAGGATGATCTCCTTCGAGCTTGACCAAACGAAAAATAAATGGTGGAGATCTCATTTCACATAAGCTGAAATATCATTTATACGGGGTTAAGTGTTTTAAGGATTAAATACATTGTAGGGTGTAACGGTAATCTAATCCCTTTACAGTGTAGATCATTCATATAGAGGATCATTGATCAAATAAGGATTATAACAATGGATAAGTAATGACGTGTCTATATGGTGGAAGATATAGAGCATTCTATATACTGAGAGTGCAATTCTAAGTTCTATGCGTGGATTCAACGAAGAATTAATAAGTCAGTGAATTTAAGTTATAAATTCTTGATCTGCTTATTGGAAGCTCGGTTATAGAGACCCATGGTCCCCCCACTAGTTGAGATAATATTTCTTGTAAGACTCATATAATTGGTTTTGATTAACTAATTATTTTTTTTTTTTTGATAAATCAGAAGTTGTATTGCACCAAACAATATTTACAACCTAACGGCACCCCCTCGGGCCCAAGTTGTTTCAATCTATACACAATCAATTCTATACACCTTACAAATCATGAAACCAATCTCTATCCTTATCTTGGATCTTTCTAGGTAAGTACATGTTACATCTCATTTTTACATTCCATTTTATTTCATCACAAAAACTGCTACTGTTCAGAGTGTTTCCCTGCCATATTTTTCCATTTCTCATCTTCCACACGGCATAAACAAGGGCTGCTATAGCAGCTTGATACACCAGTTTTCGAAACTTGGAGAGCTTGGCTCTTTGCACCCATCTCAGCAACATCGGAAGGCTGTTAGAAGTAGCATTCCAGCCCAACCAACACTTTATTTCTTGCAACCTGCTACAGGAAAAACAGCACTCAAAGAAGAGATGTTGGCTGGTTTCCTGCTGTGTTTCACAAAGGCAGCAGCTGCCTTCAATTTGCAGCCCCATATTCAGCAGTCTATCCTTCGTTTTTAGTCTATTGAGCATTGCTAGCCAAAGAATTATACAATGTTTTGGGGTATTCAACCTACCCCAAACTTCCTTGCACCAGTTTATCTTGATTGGAGTAGGAGAAAACATACAATATCCTGCTGCAATAGTATATTTGTCTCTCTGAAATTCAGCTACATTGCATAAGGATTTCAATTGGTTTTTGAGAGTTACAACCTTCTTCCAATACCAACTAGCATGTATGGAAGCATTGTAACTCCACCATTCTTGGTTTTTGATGTAGACTCCTTGAATCCATCTTAGCCAAAGACTATCTTGCTTATTCGCGATGGCCCAAATATATTTGCACATAGCCGCCTTGTTCCATTCCTCAATCTTTTTAATTCCCAAACCACCTGCACTTTTGGGCTGACACACTTTCTCCCAAGCAACAGCCCCACCCCCATGAAACATAGCTTGACCTTTCCACAAAAAGGCTCTACAAATGGCTTCTATGGATTTAATCACTTTCTTTGGCAGTACCAAAATCTGGCTCCAATATGCTTGTATGGCAATCAAAATCGAGTTGATCAAGGTAACTCTGCCAGCAAAGGAAAGATTTCGAGAACTCCAACTCTTAATCCTAGCTGTCAATCTCTGCTAGCAGCTCACATTCCTTACCAGAAATTTTCTTCGCACAAATAGGAATCCCCAAGTAAGTGAAAGGAAAATCATGTCTCGAGAAACCTGAGAGTTGAGTAAGCTTTCTCACACACTCCTCCTGCATATTACAACAGTACACAGCCGTTTTATTTGCATTAGGATTCAATCCCGAGGTAAGTGAAAACAACTTGAGTGCCTTTAATAAGTAGGAAACACTGTTGTTGTCTCCATAGCAGAAGAGCAATACATCATCTGCAAATGCCAGGTGATTCAATTTGAGCCCCAAGTAACGCTCATGAAATCTGAAATCCTTCTTCTCACCTATCTTCTTCATAAGCCGAGAAAGGTATTCCATTCCCAAGACAAACAACAATGGTGACATGGGGTCTCCTTGCCTAAGCCCTCTCTTAGCTTCAAAAAATCCATGTAAGGATCCATTGAACATAAGAGAGAACTTAGGAGTTGAAATGCAATTCATGACAAGTTGAATGAACTTCACGGGAAAATGCAAACCCTCCAACATTTCTTCTAAAAATTCCCACTCAATGGTATCATAGGCCTTCGAAGATCAAGCTTGATCAAACAACTTGGTTCTTGGCTTTCCTGTTATAATGTCTCACCAAGTCCTGACAAATCATGATGTTATGTCCTATATACCTTCCTTTAATAAAACCTCCTTGTGAAGGAGAGATTATTTCAGGAAGGATATTTCTGATTCTAGAACTCAATAGCTTAGTTGCAATTTTATAAATAACGTTGCAACAAGCTATAGGTCTAAAATCCTTTACAGTGTTAGGACATTTAATCTTTGGAACCAGAGTAATAATCGTAGAATTGATTTCTTTAAGTATTTTACCTGAATCCAGAAAATCCACCACAGCATCACAAATTTCATCACCAATACTCTCCCAGTTGTCATGAAAGAAACTGCTTGAGAATCCATCAGGCCCGGGGACTTGTTTCCAGGAATACTAAATGCAGCTTTCTTCACCTCCTCTTTGGAAAAACTTTGTAGTAACATTTGTGCTTGCTCATTCGACACTACCGGACCCTTTGCCACAATTCTTTTATCAACCTTCCTTCTATTTTCCATTTTAGAACCAAGTAACTCTCCATAAAAGGTCAAAAAAGAATCTGTAATTCTGGTAGGATCATGCACCCTTTCCCCCTCATTTGTTTCAATGGAAAGGATACGATTCTGCCTTATTCTCTGCTTTATACAAGCATGAAATAAAGCAGAATTGGTATCTCCATTCTCTAGCCAGGCTAGTTTAGTTTTTTGTTGCAAAAAGGAAGAGTAATCCTTCTGAACTTTGATGAGCAATTCTCTAGCTAATTTTTCTTTATGATGTAACTCAATAGCCAATGGTTGTTGCTGTAACTGATCTTGGACTGCCTGAAGTTCATCTTTGGCCTTCCTAACCGAACTTTGCAAATCCAAAAAACCCTCTCTATTTATCTCTTTGAGCTTGGCCTTGAACCTTTTCATCTTGGACACCACCTGATACATTTTGGACCCATGAATCCTTGCATTCCACACCTCCTTCAAGTAATTCTCATACAATGGATGAGACTTCCACATTCGAAAATACTTGAAAGGCTTTTTCCCACTTACCACACCAGGATGTAGGGTGAGGATACCCGGAGAATGGTCAAATAGACCCTCATTGAGGAACACCGCTTCAGCAAACTCAAACTTATTGATCCAAGTCTGATTAGCAAGAATTCTGTCAATTTTAGAGTAGATTATATCATTCCCAGGCTGTTTATTAGTCCAAGTGAAAAAGTTGCCACTAGCTTTAACATCTTCCAAATTACACCTTGTAACACATTGCAAGAATTCCGAATCAGGATAAGACTTAACTCTGTGTCCTATTCGTTCTTCTTTAGCAAGAATGTCATTGAAATCACCCATGAGAAACCAGTTTTCAACCGTAGCTAATTCACTTATAACCTTCCATAAATCTTTCCTTTCACTTCTGTCATTGGATGCATATATTATTGTTAGGAAGCTATCAAATCCATCTACTGTTGAAACCTTTAAATGCATTAATTGACTAGTGCATTTAATGATGTCAACAGTAAACCTGACAGGGTTCCAAGCAATTACTATTTTCCCCCCAGCATGCCACGCTATATTTGAAGAGAAACACCATCCCTGAAACACATTTGAGTACAAGGTCCCAAGTTTTGGGGCCTTTACTCTAGTCTCGAGGAGACCAACAAAATCAACATGTTGGGCATATATAAATTGCTTTATTAAATGCTGTTTATGTTGATTGTTAGCTCCTCGGACGTTCCAACAAAGGAACTTATCCATTGGAAAGAGAGGGTACTCCCCCCCCTCTTGTGTTGATCTCTTCTTCAAGCTTTTCTGAACTTTCAACAATGTCATCTAGCAGCTGAAACGAATTCCTCACATCCATGGTCTGTACTTGTGTATTATCCACTTGCTGTCCATGTCGAATTGTATTTTTAGTTCTCACAACCTTCACAAATCCTTCCTCATCTTGTTGCTCTTGCTTCCTATTATCCTTCTTGACCACCCATTGTTGCTTCCCACTGGTTTGCTTCTTACAATCATTAGCAGTATGTCCTAACCCACCACAGTGAGAGCATGCTATAGGCTTCCACTCATATTTCACTCCCACTGTTGTGATTGACCCAAATTCATTCTCAAACTCCAGAATATCAGGAAAAATCTGATCCATTTTAACCTCAATCAATACTCTCGGGTAATTCAATTTCTCTTTCTCTTTAGTAACAGAATCCAACATCACCGGGTTGCCCATTTGTCCCACAATCTTGAATAAAGATCTTTGTCCCCAGTACTTCAGTTCAAGATCTTCAAGTTGTATCCATATAGGAACACTTTTCACATCCTCTTTCTTAAAATTCTCATGGGGATTCCAAGGTTTCATGATAACCGGACGTCGATTAAAGAATATGTAACCCCCATTCAATATCTGGTCTCTGCATTCCAAAGAATGAAACCGAATGATGAATATGCCATGAGCCAATTGCTTCACTCTGTCAATCCTATCTTTCCAAATCCTGTTAACAAACCCTTCCAATACCTGCAGTGGAGGATTCGCTCCCAAGACATAGCATACAATAGAAGGATTCCAAAATGCTATTTCATCTTCAATATCATCAAATGTAATTCTTACTTTACCATTACCCTGATCTGATTGTATAAAAGAGGTATCTAGGTTTCGTACCACTGAATCAGAACGTAAAACAGGGGGAGTCGGAGTCTTACCTTGCAAAATCGCACTGTTACATTGGTCATTTGCCCTCAAAAAATTGATAAAGTCATGTTGCACCTCCTCCTGTTTTCGAATTGCTTCCAGCGAAGATCTGGGAGATAACGGAGATTGCAGTATTTCCTTGAGTGCTGGATCGTCATCCTCCTCCTCCGACATCTCCAAAGGAGGAATTGCAGAAAAACCATCCTCCATCGATTCATGAATTGCATCCTTACCGAGTTTCACTTCCTTCTTCTTAGAAATCTTAGCATTCGAATTAGGTTTCCTTTGAGTTCTTGATCTTGTTTTTGCCATGGCGCCAGCTGCATCAGCTGCAAGAGCAAAAAATCGCAGGAGCCCTAGGATCCCTTCTCTGATTAACTAATTATTATTCTCAAATTAGACTATGTCTATTTGTGAATTTTTTCACTAAGTAAGGGCAAAATTGTAAAGAAAGAGTTTTAGGGGCATATTTGTTAATTATGATACTTTGTATGGTTCAATTAATAAATATGATAAATGACAATATTATTTAATAATTATTTATAGTTATTAAATAGTTAGAATTGGCATTTAAATGGTTGAATTAGAAAATTGGCGTTTTTGAGAAAATCAGATGCAGAAAAGAGAAAACTGCAAAATTGCAAAAAGTGAGGCCCAAATCCATATAGCCATGGCCGGCCACTTTAATAGGCTTTATCATCTGATATTTTCCTTATTTTAATGCCAAATAATTCAAACCTAACCCTAGTGGAATGCTATAAATAGATAGTGAAGGCTTTACGAAAATTACACTTTTCATTCAGAGAAAAACCTGAGCCTTCTCTTTCTAAACCCTAGTCGCCACTTCTCTCTCTCTCTTCTTCCTTCATAATTTCGAACCACTTAGTGATTAGAGTAGTGCCCACACACAGCAAGTGATACCTCAATCATAGTGAGGAAGATTGTGAAGAAAGACTTTCAACAAGAAGGAGTTTCAACACTAAAGAAGGAGAGAAAGAGATCCAGGTTCAGATCTTGATAATACTCTGCGACAGAAAGGATACAAGGGTTAGAGATCTGAAGGGAAGGAGTCATATTAGTCTGCTGCACCCAATGTAAGGTTTCTAATACTTTATATGTGTTTATTTCATTATCGTTTTAGAAGTTCATATTTAGGGTGTTAATCAACATACTTGTGAGTAGATCTAAGATCCTGGTAAAATAATTTCCAACAACTGGCCTCAGAGCCATGGTAATTGATTTGCTTGCAAGAAATTTGGACTTAAAACGATTTGTTTGATGTTTTGGATGGTATCATGTTGTTTTGAGTGTTGTTTGATGATTGAATTATGTTTGTGAATTTTCGTGAAAAATAATTGAATATCTGTTTCTGAAATTATTTTTATTGGATAGTATGGAAAAAATTAAGCAATTTACTTTTTTACAGAACTCAATTTCGATTTAATTTGAATTAGTTATGATTTTTTGAAGTTTCAAAAAATATCAGGGTGACATCACTAAGACACGCGAGCGCGGGTGGCCTAAATCCTCGGCCAGACGCGTGTTAGGACAAGTTTTTGTCCGAGAACATGCGCATGGGGTGTCTGAAACCCCATTCCGTGCGCGGAAATGCTGCTGGGCTCCTCCAGCGCCGAGCTTGCTCGGCTGTGCACCCTTCAATGCGCGCGCGGACAGTATGCTCAGCATACTGTCCGTACAGCTCGCAATTTTTTCGTTTTTCTTCGATTTTTCATGCTATTTCATGGATTTAACTTCTGATTTTTTGTGTAGTTTTGTATTTAGACATTTACTATTCCTAATTCAATTCTAAATATCATAATTAAATTAATTAATTTTTTTTAATTAATTCATGATATTAGTGTAATTTGAATTTGAAAATAGTAAATATCTATCTTTTTTGCTTAATTATCTATCTTATTTTTAAATTTGATTATATCTTATCTTATTTTTAAATTTAAGGTCAGATTTAAAATTTTTAAATTAAATATTTTTTTTTAAATAATTTGACCTTATTTAAATTTAAAATAAGATAACTATAATCATGTAATTTTAAATAGAAGTAAGATATTTTGCTAACTTTTAAATTTTGTTATTTTATTTATTTAAATTAAATCATAAAATCTGAAAAAGATATTTAAGTATCTTTTTTATTTTTATTGAATATTTAATTTATAAAATAACATTAAATTTTCAAAAGTAGTTAGCAAATTTTAAAATGATATTTAGGTTAGTTGAAACCTAATTTTTCAAAATTGTAGGTTTAATTTTAAATATTATTTTATTAATATCGAAAATATATAATTTTATTATTTTAATATTTTTTTTTCGAAAAATAATTTTTTTTTTAATTTTTTAATTATTTTTCGAAATTTAATTATTTAAAATTAAATAAATCCTACTTCCAACTATCTAGCTAACCTTGTTCCAGGAGTATGTGTTTTAGCTTGTTTGTAAGTTTTTAAAACCTATTATTGCTTGATTGCAAATCGTCATGGTTAACTTGTTGACAGATCCAATGATCTGATTTTAACTCATGGCTCCCTGTGTCAAGTAAATAATTTGTAACAGGTCATTTTCACAATTTTCTTTCATCTGTGTATGACCTAGCAACATGATAGGATCCATCCAAATTGTGTGCCTGTGTGAGCCTATATGTTTAATTTTGTTATAGATGCATATAGATTGTTGTTGCTAAATAAAATATCATAGTTTTTGATAGATTTTATTTAGGCCCATTTAGTTTTTGGGCCTATTCAATTAATAACAGTTGTTCATTTTAAGGTTGAATTCCTCTCTTTTGGGCCTTGTGTGAGAGTTGGGAGCCATAGTAGTGGGTACGACATACTGAACCCAGCCCCCCCTCACATGAACTACCCCAATTGTGAAGGCCCATTTGCCTGATTTGAATAACTGTACTAGGTTAATTAAATTAGTTTAACCTAATAAAATTGATTAGCAACATAATTAATTTCATTTATTTTTGAAATTAATTTAAGAAAACCATAGTTTAAAGAATTTTTTATTCTAAGCTAAACTATATGTATTTTCTTGTATTTAATTAAATATAGAATTATAACCATCTAGATTCTTTCTGAAGCTTAATTTTTAAATTTTTCATTAAATATTCCTATTTAAGTTGATATTTAGTTATCCATAACTAATCAGCTTAAATCTGAATATCTTTTGGATTTAAAATTTCAAAATTAAGTTGAGGAATTTTAGGTATTGGTTATTAAGATTCTTTAGATATTTTTAAGTTGATATTTTTTTCAAATATTAACTTAAAATGGAATATTTTCAAATTAAGTGGTTACAACTTAATTTTAATTTAATTAAATCTAATTTGAAAGATATTTAAGTTGATTTTTAGATTTTTCTAAAACAACTTAAACAAGATATTTTCAAATTTGTTCCATTTTTATTCGAATGTATTTTTCGAATTTAAATAATAATTGAAATTTAATTAAAGTTGTTTTTTTATTTAAACCAACTTTAATTTGTAATTTTTCATTATTATAATACGGAATAAATGATTATACAAAATACATATTTTAAAATAATGAGCTTTAATCAAGAGACATTCGATCTCCATTGTTGGTTTTACATAGCGTTTGTTTTAGTGAGTAATCCTCCTTAATGGAGGAACGTTCATTAGCAAGTTCGCACCGTTTAATCTCGAAAGATAAGTAGTTTGTAAGTGTTTTATATGGTATGGATCACCCTAATGGTGGTGACCATATTTGACTTACAAAATATGAAACAATGGTAGAAGCTCATAAGATAGAATTGCCTTGACTCTCGCCTAAACGAGACAACGCTGAATTCCAATCTTGACCGAATAAAAGGTTGCTAGAATGATTATCATTTTAGATGAGTTGATAACTCTATTCAATGGATGATGCTTTGACTCTCGCCTAAACGGGACACTGTATCAGTTTGTTGAAAAACCTTGGAAAATAAACTATGTTAGATTTAGTATTTTTATAACATATGTGATTATTTGTTATTTTCTGAACATGTGTATGAATTTATGAACCAAAACCTTACTTCTGTTTTATTGATGTGTTGTAGTGCCAATATGAATAACCCTCACCCCCGATCCTCTCCTAGTTAATATCTTAGCAAAAGAACTCTATAGTGTGAAAATGCATCCTGGTAGTTGCATAAACTCGCACCTGTTGATGATGAATCTGAAGTTCCAAAAGGCAAATCTACTAAGAATTGATTTATCAAGAGAACAATGGGTCCAATTCATTCTTAATAGTCTTCCCCCGGAGTATAATGAATTTGTTGTTTCTTACATGATCAACAATTTCAACTCCTCCGACATGGACAAGCTCGAAGCAGAATTACGAGCCCATGAACGGAATCTGATTGCAATGGGTCCTCCTAGGTTTCCAAATCTTAATCAGAGGAAAAGGATTAAGCATGAAGGCTCTAGCAAAGCTGCTTCTTCAAGTACAATTATCAGACATAATCTTCTATGTTCGAATTGTAATGAAAAGGGACATCAAGAAGAACGATGTCCCCGGCTTCTAAACAATTCAAACGAAGGTAATGCTTTTGTCTTTGAATCATGTGTTTTAGAGAACGACAAATTCGATTGGATTGTTGATTCTAGGTCTACTAACCATGTATGTTCTTCACTGCAGCTGCTTGAAACTTGGGAAAATCTGCTTCCAGGAGAGTTAAAGCTTAAAGTTGGTAATGGCGAGTTAGTGTCGGTCAAAGCTAGAGGAAAAGCCCGCATCAAGTTTCAACAAAGATTTTTAATTTTAGAAAATGTTTTATTTATTCCAAACTTTAGTAGAAACTTGATTAGTGTCTCATGTTTGCAAACCCAATCTTATATATTGAATTTTTCGAGTTCTAATTGTTCAATTTCTCGTAATGGATTTCAAATATGTGTTGCTACCATGGAACAAGGGCTTTATGTTTTAAGACCGAATACACAAATCTCACTAAACAGTGAACTTTTCAATGTAGCTAAACCTAGAAACCTCAAAAGAAAAGAGATTGATAATGATGATCAAACTTATCTATGGCATTTACGTTTAGGTCATATAGGCTTTGATAGACTCAATAGGCTAACCAAAGACGGTGCATTGAAAAATGTCGTCTTAGGTGAACTGCCAGTATGCGAGTCCTGGCTGGAAGGAAAAATGACTAAACGTTCTTTCTCTGCAAAGGGAGAGCGTGCCAAACAACCCCTAGGGTTAGTGTATTCAGATGTCTGCGGACCTTTGAATGTAAAAGCCCGAGGTGGTTATGAGTATTTTGTCACTTTCATTGACGATTACTCTAGATATAGTTTTCTTTACCTAATGCAAAAGAAATCTGAAACGTTTGAAAAGTTTAAAGAATTTCATGCTTTGGCTCAAAACCAATTAGGTAAATCATTAAAGATCTTGCGAACTGATAGGGGTGGAGAATATATGGATATGCAGTTCAAAGATCATTTAATTGAACTTGGAATTGAATCCCAATACACTGCCCCAAGCACTCCACAACTTAATGGAGTTGCAGAAAGAAGAAATCGCACTCTTTTGGAAATGGTTAGGTCTATGCTGAGTTATTCAACTCTGTCTACGTCCTTCTGGGGATATGCTATTCAGATGGCTAATGACATTTTAAATGTTGTTCCATCTAAAGTAGTCCCTAAGACACCCATCGAACTTTGGAATGGTCGTACATCTAGTTTACGCCACTACAGAATTTGGGGGTGCCCTGCTCATGTCTTGAGAAAGAAAGAAGGCAAACTTGAATCACGTACTGAAGTATGCATGTTTGTCGGAAATTCTAAAGAGACTAGGGGTGGACTATTTTATAGTCACAAGGATAACAAAGTGTTTGTTTCTACAAATGCTGCTTTTCTTGAAGAGAACTATATTAAAGACAACAAACCGAAAAGTAAAGTTGTTCTAGAGGAAATGCTTTCAGATATAACTCCTTCCAATGTTCCGTCCTCTTCCACTCAAGAAGAGGACAATCCCACTCCCTCAGTCGAACCAACTGAGAAAACTACTACCAAAGTTCCTGTTCAGAAGATCACCGCTCCTCGTCGTAGTGGGAGGGTTTCAACAAAACCAGCTCGTTATGGCTTGGATGGTGAAATCAATATGGTCGTTGGTGACGGTATTGAAGACGATCCATTAACCTATAAACAGGCAATGGCTAGTCCGCAACGGAAACGATGGTCAGCCGGCATGGATTCAGAAATGGATTCCATGAAAAAGAACAAAGTCTGGGAATATGTAGACGCACCTGACGACTATCATCCGATAGGATGCAAGTGGGTTTACAAGAAGAAAAGAGGAGCTGGAGGCGAAGTCGAAACTTTTAAAGCTAGACTTGTAGCCAAGGGTTATACCCAAAGAGAAGGCGTGGACTATGAGGAAACTTTTAGTCCTGTTGCCATGCTCAAATCCATCCGAATTTTTCTCTCCATAGCTGATGCTTTCGATTATGAAATCTGGCAAATGGATGTCAAGACTGCCTTCCTTAATGGGGTACTTGAAGAAACCATCTATATGGAGCAACCAAAAGGCTATGTTCTTTTAGGGCAGGAAAAGAAAGTTTGCAAACTAAATAGGTCTATCTATGGACTTAAGCAAGCTTCTCGCTCATGGAATAAAAGGTTTGATGAAATCATCAAGACCTACGGCTTTCTTCAGAATGAAGATGAACCTTGTGTTTACCAACTCAAGGAAGACCAAGTAGTAGTATTCATGGTCCTTTATGTTGATGACATTTTGATTATTGGAAACAATATCAAGAAAATGACTCACATCAAGGAATGGCTTAACACTCAATTCGATATGAAAGATTTGGGTGAAGCAGCCTATGTTCTTGGTATTCAGATTATCAGAGACCGGAAGAACGGATCTCTTGCTCTCTCTCAAACAACCTACATTGACAAAGTTTTCGAGAGATTCTCCATGAACAACACCAATGGGGCAAACATGCCTTCTAGATATGGTATTCGTCTATCTAAGGAACAGTCTCCTACTAATCCTCAAGAGATAGAGGACATGGCGAAAATTCCTTATGCTTCAGCAGTTGGAAGTCTAATGTATGCAATGTTATGCACTAGACCTGACATCTGCTATGCAGTTGGAATCGTAAGCAGGTATCAGTCTAATCCAGGACAGGAACATTGGAATGCAGTTAAGTATATTCTGAAATACTTAAAGAGTACAAGGAATCTTGTGTTAGTCTACAAGGGTGGTGCTTTAAATCCCATAGGCTATACTGATTTAGATTTCCAGGCAAGTCTTGAAGACAGGAAATCTACATCTGGGATGGTGTTTACTCTTGGGGGTGGAGTAGTGGTTTGGAGAAGTGCAAAACAAACAGCGATATCGAAGTTGACGATGGAAGCCGAATACATAGCTGCAGCAGAAGCTGCTAAAGAACTTGTCTGGCTAAGAAAGTTCTTCACCAGTATCGGTGTCGTGCCTGGAATGGAAAAGCCTCTAGTCCTACTTTGTGATAATAATGGAGCGATAGCCAACAGTAAGGAACCTCAAAGCCACAAGAGAAGCAAACACATTGAGAGAAAGTATCACATCATCAGAGAATATGTGGCAAGAGGGGATGTACTAGTTGAGAAAGTGGACACAGAAGACAACCTATTTGATCCATTTACCAAAGTCTTGGCCGTGACTGCATTTGAAAAGCACCGTCAGAATTTAGGATAAATTGATATGTACTGATTAGTTTTATATTAGTGCAAGTGGGAGTTTGTTGGGTTTTATGCCCTAAATAAAACTCCATTTCAATGTAATCTATTTTATTCAACATCAATAAAGAAACAGAAGTATTTTTCATTCATTTGTGTATGTTTTGGTTCACCTTATCAATTGCTTGTCTATTTGATTTATAAATTCATCTGAAACCCTTTTCACATACTTGATCATGTATATTGTGTTGTCAACATATTGGAAAGTAAACATGACTATGTGAATAAAGTTTCCTAGATTTATCAGGCACAGGGTTTTACTGATATGATAATCTACAACAGAGTTTACTTGCATTTGGAGAAATGCTATGTTCTTTCCAGAGCATTGGTTAAAGTAAAGCTCAGGTTGGATGCATGGAGTTTGCATCGGAAGGGACCGATATTGAACTTTGACTTAGATTTATCAAACTTGCCGTAATATTTATTCAAGTCAATATCGCCTAGTTGATCCTAGATCAAATGATCTTAATCCTGTTATGATTAGGCTCAATCTCAAGAGGCTATTCGTGTTCTTTGATTTGTTAGTTAAGCCTACTTTTAGGTCAGGGTGATACGTACATTTTGGGAACACGGTAGTGCAATTGAGTGGGAGCGCTAACATAAACATGGAATCTATAGCTTCTATCTGGCGAATAGTAAGTAAAGGATGATCTCCTTCGAGCTTGACCAAACGAAAATAAATGGTGGAGTACTCATTTCACATAAGCTGAAATATCATTTATACGGGGTTAAGTGTTTTAAGGATAAAATACATTCTAGGGTGTAACGGTAATTTAATCCCTTTACAGTGTAGATCATTCATATAGAGGATCATTGATCAAATTAGGATTATAACAATGGATAACTAATGATGTGTCTATATGGTGGAACATATGGAGCATTCTATATACTGAGAGTGCAATTCTAAGTTCTATGTGAGGATTCAACGAAGAATTAATAAGTCAGTAAATTTAGGTTATAAATTCTTGATCTGCTTATTGGAAGCTCGGTTATATAGACCCATGGTCCCCCCACTAGTTGAGATAATATTGCTTGTGAGACTCATATAATTGGTTTTGATTAATCAATTATAATTCTCAAATTAGACTATGTCTATTTGTGAATTTGTCACTAAGTAAGGGCGAAATTGTAAAGAAAGAGTTTTAGGGGCATATTTGTTAATTATGATACTTTGTATGGTTCAATTAATAAATATGATAAATGACAATATTATTTAATAATTATTTATAATTATTAAATAGTTAGAATTGGCATTTAAATGGTTGAATTAGAAAATTGGCGTTTTTGAGAAAATGAGATGCAGAAATGATAAAACTGCAAAATTGCAAAAAGTGAGGCCCAAATCCATAGAGCCATGGCCGGCCACTTTAATAGGCTTTATCATCTGATATTTTCATTATTTTAATGCCAAATAATTTAAACTTAACCCCTAGTGGAATGCTATAAATAGATAGTGAAGGCTTCAGGAAAATTACACTTTTCATTAAGAGAAAAACTTGAGCCTTCTCTTTCTAAACCCTAGCTGCCACTTCTCTCTCTCTCTTCTTCCTTCATAATTTCGAACCACTTAGTAATTAGAGTAGTGCCCACACACAGCAAGTGATACGTCAATCATTTTGAGGAAGATTGTGAAGAAAGACTTTCAACAAGAAGGAGTTTCAACACTGAAGAAGGAGAGAAAGAGATCCAGGTTTAGATCTTTATAATACTCTGCGACAGAAAGGATACAAGGGTTAGAGATCTGAACGGAAGGAGTCATATTATTCCGCTGCACCAAATGTAAGATTTCTAATACTTTATATGTGTTTATTTCATTATCATTTTAGAAGTTCATATTTAGGGTGTTAATCAACATACTTGTGAGTAGATCTAAGATCCTGGTAAAATAATTTCCAACAGCTTCTACATCAGCCTGAGTTATCGTGAACACCCTAGCTGGAGTGGGTTTTGCTGCAGTCTTTGGTGTTTCAGTCCTGAGCTGGGGACAATCCCTCTTGTAATGCCCTTGCATACCACACTGAAAGCACCCATGCCCTTTACACTCCCCCAGATGGTGCTTTTTACAACTGGGGCACTCCGGGTAAGTGTATCGGGTTTCGGTGCCACTCTGACGATTGCTTTTATCCTGGTTCCCCTAGAACCTGTTGTTCTTACCCGAGCCACTGGTTGTTGTAGATGCCTTTCTTTTCTGATCTGTGGCTGAGCCACAACCTCCCCTACTAAAACCTGATGCAGGAGGGGTAGGAGCCCCACCAACAACTGGAGTCCCACGAGACTCTACTATGCATCTCACTGCGCCCTCAGCTCGCAGTGCCTTATCCACCATTTTTGCATAAGTGGTACTGTCATCAGTAGTAATCATCAAGTCGTGTCTGATCTTTGCATTTAACCCATCCATGTATTTCTCTTTCTTACTGAAGTCGGTTGGCACAATTCCCAAGGCCAACCTCGCCAAACGATCAAATTGAGTTGTATACTCAGTAACACTCATATTTTCTTTCTGAGTCAATTGGGTGAACTCTTTTCTCTTAGCACTTCTGACTGCTTCATTGTAATACTTAGCATTGACCAGTTCCTGGAACTTTTCCCAGGTCATAGTTGTCACATCATGAATCACAGACACCATGTCCCACCAGACCAGAGCGTCTTCTTGAAATTGAAAAGTGGCATAGGCCACCCTATCATTACAAGAGACAACCATAAAATTAAAGATTCTAGTAATCACTGTTAGCCATTGCTCGACTTTCATGACATCAGGACCTCCCAGAAAAACTAGAGGTGCTTGCTTGCGGAACCTTTCATACAGGGGTTCCATACGACTCACTGTCACCACTAGTTCGGCCTGGATAGCAGGGGCAGGTGCCACTGGGATTTCTGGAGCAGGCACTGGAGGAGCACCCTGCTGTCTCAACCATCGATTCTCATCATCTTGTTCATTGATTTTGGCTTGCATCGCTGCAAACCTATTTTCCCAATTTTGGGCATCCTGAGCAGTTTGGGCAGTTTGGGCAGACTGCGGCGGGTTAACATCAACCCGGCCACGTGCCCTGCCCCTAGGACCCTTACCTCGGCCACGGATAGTAAGGAGAATCTGAGCTCCCTGACCACCACTGGATCCAACCGAATTACCCTGGCTCCTGGTACTTCGCCTGGCGTCCATACTAATTTAGAACAGCCTGCGTAACCAAGAGCTAGTTTGGTCAGACCGTGATCAAAGAAAAACTTACTAATGCCGCTTATTGGAAATTAAGAAAACATGCGCCTATTCTACTATCAGGCTACTAACATGCTTCCTAACAGGCTTTTCTTAAATAATACTATAGAAAAGAAACTACTAAAGCAGTAAAAGCTTACTGAACCGTGAAACGAGCTGACTACTGATGACGATTGTACATGTCGTGACGATCTTCGGAAGACAACCTGGCGGCTCTGATACCAAATTGTAACACCCTAACCAGCATAGGCGTGTTAGCGTGATTTTAAACGTACTGTGCAGCTCGTTGCTAATCAACGAGGTTAATGAAAAACGGGATTAATTAAAAATTTGCTTATTTAATTAGAAACTTAAAGTATTACATATATAAAATTTTGGGATCCCATTTACAAAATAATTTTTAAAAGTTTGCTATACACATAAAAAAAAACTTTGTCGCTCAGCGACTATGCAGCAATAGCCTCAATGTCCCAAAGATCGTACGCTCTAGGCCTAACTGCCCCGACATGTACAATCTTCACCTGCTCGTACTCACGGCTCCTCAGCTTTAGCCTTGCCCTTACCTACACATAAAGATAGCAATGTGAGTTGACAGACTCAGTATGAAAAGCATAACATAAATATACAAATAACCCAGGTTATAACTTGGCGCCCATACACCTGATCATAACCCTAATCCTCGTGTCCCACACGGTATCGAGTCTAGAACGTTCATAAGACAATACTATCGACCATAATGTCAACCTATATTCAATATGCTACTCGTACTCAAGCCATATTGATGTGACAGGATCGATCAGTATTTTAGCCAACATACATTTATCAGTAATCAGCACAACTCTATGTATACTATTACTGCTATCAATGTAATCTAACAGGCAATAACAACATGTACACTAAACATGTAATAACATATGCATGATATTATACTAATCTTACCTCAATTCCAAATTCAGATGTGCCGGTCAACCTGAGTGGAACAACTGCTCGGCGAATTATAGGCTCCTAAATCACATCGATAATGTTGACTTCGCTTTTAGCCAACGACAATGAGTCTTTTTGATAAGCGATAAACGATATGTCGTAATAAGAATATGTAGTAAAGCAATAATAAGACACAACAATTTTATAGAGGTTCAGCCCCGAGCAGTTCGGTAATAGCCTAATCCTCATTAGTTGTATTGACTTAAGAATAAGGAAGAAGATTCCTTTTCTTATAGCTCTTGCAATAATATCTCTGAATATATAATTCTTAGATAGCCTTAGCTTATAGCATTTCAGCATACAATTTCTCCGTCCTTTGCCCAGTGAACATTCCTCACTATTTATAGGGCAGGATACTTGAGGAGGAAGAGTTTCCTCTATCGTTACAATGTGCATAAACAGAAAGATCGTGTTATCAATGCTGAATGCAAGGATCATGGTATTGAGGATGAATACACTGATAGTGGGATCGTGTGTATGCCACATCCACGTAAGTTGATCCCTGGGTTATAGGGATTGAGCTGGTGACTCACGATGCGTTTAGTTAAATTCGCTAAGTGTTGCTCATTCTGCACGGCTCGTTGAGTATTCCATTATGGAAATGCAAGCGAGGCATCCTGCTCGGCATGTTGATCTGAACAGATGCTCTTTGTAGAGTCCACGTGTCACCATTCTCGTGATGCCACGTTAGAGTGCCAAATTTGGGATAACATTTGCCCCCCAAGTCTGTACGGGACCTCCGAGGTTGCGTGTAGACTTATTCCGAGCTGGCTTTGCCTTTGTATGGGGACACGTGTCGAGCATGACCGTTCGAGACTCGATGTGAAGCTGACTAGGCGTCCCTTCAGTTTTTGGCTAATTAATGCTCTAACAATTAATATTTTGAAAATCCGAATTTCTCGCTCCACGGCTGACGGTTGCACTCGATTATTTTGATTTCCCATATTTTCTTTCAAGGCGGGAAGTCGAGGCGTCTAAGGTTCCTTTACGTACAGTTACCCTTTTGCATATAAATACTTGGAGTACTCGCACATTACCTCATTTCATCACCCATCGTTGTTAAGCAAACTTCAGAGCAAAAAGAGAGAATTTTTTGGCTTCAGAGTTGCCGAAGTGCCTACAGACAATTGCTGGCTTGCTTGAACCCGGACATTCGAATCTTTGAGTAAGTTTCTGATTCCCTTTATGCTTTTCCTTTGCATGCTTACGCTTTGAATGTAACTTCGTTGTAGAAAGAACACTTTTAGGAAACCCTAGGGTTTGAAACTTCTGCGACTCTTCTTTCCATGTCCTTGTGTTAGCTTTCAGCCGTAAGGCATATTTTAGAACTGCATTGCGTCTATTTTCCACTCTGCTTTTTCCAAGCTTCATGAACTTTTTTGCCCTAACTCAAGAAAAACTTTCTGACTTCTTGAGTTTAGACTTTTCTCTGAACATGGTCGTTCTTAATCTGTTGGGTAATCCTAGTCGACATATTTGCTTGTTTTTCGTTTGATACTTCGTCCAACACTCATCTTGCGTGTTGTCTTTTGTAGATGAACCCAGGTGAGTCTTGGGAGCCCGAGCATCAAATTGACCAGGAGCTGCTTCAACTTCTGCACGAAGTCCACCCTCGTCTTCGTGCTAATTTTCCTTCTGATTCTGTACCTAGCCATAGGATGATGGCTCGTACGAAGAAAACTACGCGTCTGGCTGACGCTTCTGACCCCCAAGTGGCTCGGCTTGCCACTCTGCCCGACGCCGAACAGGATTTGGCGGTCCCAATGGAGGAGGACCGTGAGGGGGACGCCGAAGTCCAGGAGGTTGAGGAGCTGGACGAGGCGCGTCCGGGCAGCCCTCCCGCTGCTGAGGGAGAGGAAGAGATTGAACCCCCTAACTATGGGGAGTACAATGAGGCTGGGCAACTAGTTGATGCTGACGGGGACGTCCTGGTTGAGGGCGTTGATTACGTCAGTGAGGAGCTTGCTGAGGCGGTTCCTCACAGGAGGCAGGGTGCCTTGGGCGCCAGGTGGGTAAGTCCTCCGTCCAAGATTTCGGAGGCACGCCTCCGCACTCTCAACCAGGACGGATACCTGGGCGAGCTGGACTGCTACATTCTTCCCCACGACAATCGTGCCACAAACCCTGATAAGGGGATGTGCGCCTGGTCGGGGGCTCACGGCCAGCAAGGGGCGCTAATGCCCTTGCATAAGTACTTCCGGGATGTGGCGGACTTCTTCGGCCTCTGCCCGACTCAGATTACTCCCAAGGGCATTAAGTATTTGTCTGCTCTGTTTGTCCTCTACGCTTCCCAGTGATGGGATGCTCCTTGTCCCCACAAGGTCGCTTGGTTCTTCGACCTGAAGGCTACCCCCAAGCAAGGCAGGTCAGGGTATTTTTACTTTTCTCAGCCAGGCTTCAAGTGGTTGAGCGGGATGGGCCACAAGGCCATCAGCAAAATAGGGCATTTTGTTGATGAGTACTTCATGGTGAAGGATCCGAACATCACCCGGACTCGGTTTCAGCAGATCCCGACATATCACCGTCCACCCCTCACCCTTACTCTTAGGGATAGGGCTCAAAAAGTTGCTCGGTTGCCGGCGAAAGACAAGGATATCATCCAGTTGACCTCCGATGAAAATCTGGTGCAGTACGGGCTTTACCCATAGGACTTTTCTTCTAAGTCCGTGACGAGGAAGAAGGGGAAATCTGCTGCTGCCCGACCCGAACGAGCTAATAATGAGGATGAGCTCATTCAACTTAAGCGTGAAGCTAAGTTGAAGGGAGGTGCCCGGGCAAAGCAGTACACTCAGGAGTCCATGAATCCTGAAGATGAAGCCGAGGCTGAGGCTGAGGCTGAGGCTGAGCAGGTGACTCCTTTGAAGAGGAAGTAGAAACTGTTGGGTTTTATGCCCTAAATAAAACTCATTTCAATATAATCAGATTTACTTATTAATATAGATCAAAAATAACATTTAATGTTGCATGGTTCACACGATTTATTTTATGATTATATGTACATAATGTATAAATTCATCTGAAACCCTTTTCACATACTTGATCTTGTTTATTGTGCCGTCAACACATTGGAAAGTAAACATGACTATGTGAATAAAGTTTCCTAGATTTATCAAACATAGGGTTTTACTGATATGATAATCTACAACAGAGTTTACTTGCATTTGGAGAAGTGCTATGTTCTTTCCAGAGCATTGGTTAAAGTAAAGCTCAGGTTGGATGCATGGAGTATGCATCGCAAGGGACCGATATTGAACTTTGACTTCGATTTATTAAACTTACCGTAATATCTATTCAAGTCAATATCGCCTAGTTGATCCTAGATCAAATGTTCTTAATCCTATAATGATTAGGCTTAATCTTGAAAGGCTATCGTGTTCTTTGATTTGTTAGTTAAGCCTACTTTTAGGTCAGGGTGATACGTACATTTTGGGAACACGGTAGTGCAATTGAGTGGGAGCGCTAGCATAAACATGGAATCTATAGCTTCTATTTGGCGAATAGTAAGCAAAGGATGATCTCCTTCGAGCTTGACCAAACGAACATAAATGGTGGAGTACTCATTTCACATAAGCTGAAATATCATTTATACGGGGTCAAGTGTTTTAAGGATAAAATACATTGTAGGGTGTAACGGTAATCTAATCCTTTTACAGTGTAGATCATCCATATAGAGGATCATTGATCACATTAGGATTATAACAATGGATAACTAATGATTTGTCTATATGGTGGAACATATAGAGCATTCTATATACTGAGAGTGCAATTCTAAGTTCTATGCGTGGATTCAACGAAGAATTAATAAGTTAGTGAATTTTAGTAATAAATTCTTGATCTACTTATTGGAAACTCGGTTATATAGACCCATGGTCCCCGCACTAGTTGAGATAATATTGCTTGTAAGACTCATATAATTTGTTTTGATTAATCAATTATAATTCTCAAATTAGACTTTGTCTATTTGTGAATTTTTCACTAAGTAAGGGCGAAATTGTAAAGAAAGAGTTTATAGGGGCATATTTGTTAATTATGATACTTTATATGGTTCATTAATAAATATGATAAATGACAATATTATTTAATAATTATTTATAGTTATTAAATAGTTAGAATTTGCATTTAAATGGTTGAATTTGAAAATTGGCGTTTTTGAGAAAATCAGATGCAGAAAAGGTAAAACTGCAAAATTGCAAAAAGTGAGGCCCAAATCCACTAAGCATGGCCGGCCACTTTTGTAGGCAATTTAAACTGATATTTTCATTATTTTAATGCCAAATAATTCAAACCTAACCCTAGTGGAATGCTATAAATAGATAGTGAAGGCTTCAGGAAAATTACACTTAAATTTTCTATTTTTCCTTCAGAGAAAAACCTAAGCCTTCTCTCTCCCTATCTTTGGCCGACCCTTCTCTTTCTCCTTCCCTCTTCAATTTCGAAATTCTTAGTGTATGAGTAGTGCCCACACACAGCAAGACGAGGAAGATCGTGAAGAAAGACTTTCAGCAAGAAGGAGTTTCAGCATCAAAGATTCAGAGAAAGAGATCCAGGTTCAGATATTGATAATGCTCTGCTACAGAAAGGAATCAAGGGCTAGATATCTGAACGGAATGAGTCATATTATTCCGCTGCACCCAATGTAAGGTTTCCTAAACTTTATATGTGTTTATTTTATCGTTTTATATTTAGGGTGTTAATAAACATACTTGTGTGTAGATCTAAGATCCTGGTAAAATAAATTCCAACAACTGGCTTCAGAACCATGGTAATTGATTTACTTGCATGAAATTTGGACTTTAAAACGATTGTTTGATGTTTTGGATGGTATCATGTTGTATTGAGTGTTATTTGATGATTGATTGGTGTTTGTGAATTTTCGTGAAAAATAATTGAATATCTGTTTCTGGAATTATTTTTATTGGATAGTATGGAAAAAATTAAGCAATTTACTTTTTTACAGAACTCAATTTCGATTTAATTTGAATTAGTTATGATTTTTTGAAGTTTCGAAAAAAATCAGGGTTGAGCAGCACCCTCATGCGCGCGCGGATTTCATGCAAATCCCACCAGCGCCGAGTTTGCACGCCCAGCACCCCTCATCCTTGCCCACGGACATGTATGCTCAGCATACTGTTCGTACAGCTGGCAATTTTTTCGTTTTTCTTCGTTTTTTCATGCTTTTTCATGGAATTAACTTCCGATTTTTTGTGTAGTTCTGTATTTATACTATTACTATTCCTAATTCAATTCTAATTATCATTATGAATTAATTTAATATTTTTTAAATTTAATTCAAGATATTAGTGTAATTTGAATTTAAAAATAGTTAGTATCTATCTTATTTGCTTAATAATCTATCTTATTTTTAAATTTAAGGTCAGATTTTAAATATTTTAAATTAATTTTTTTTTTTAAATAATTTGACCTTATTTAAATTTAAAATAAGATAACTATAATCATGTAATTTTAAAAAAGATGTAAGATATTTTGCTAACTTTTAAATTTTGTTATTTTATTTATTTAAATTACATTTAAAATCTGAAAAAGATATTCATTTATCTTTTTTAATTTTTTATTTAATTTTTATTTATAAAATAACATTTAAATTTTAAAAGTAGTTAGCAAATTTTGAAATGATATTTAGGTTGGTTGAAACCTAATTTTTCAAAATTGTAGGTTTAATTTTAAATTTAATTTATTTTTTTAAATTTTGAATTTTTTTTCAAATTTTTTTTTTAAATTTTCGAAAATTATTATTTTTATTTAATTAATTATTTTCAAAATTAATTATTTAATTTAAAATTAAATTAATCCTACATCCAACTATCCAGCTAACCTTGTTGCAGGAGTATGTGTTTTAGCTTGTGTGTAAGTTTTCAAAACTTATTATTGCTTTATTGCAAATAGTCATGGTTAACTTGTTGAGAGATCCAATGATCTAATTTTAACTCACGGCTCCCTTGGTCAAGTAAATAATTTGTAACAGGTATATTTACAATCTTCTTTCATCTGTGTATGACCTAGCAACATGATAGGACTCATCCAAAGTGTGCCTGTGTGAGCCTATCTGTTTAATTTCATTATAGATGCATATAGGTTGTTGTTGCTAAATAAAATATCATAGTTCTTGATAGATTTTATTTAGGCCCATTTAGTTTTTTGGGCTTATTCAATTAATGACAGTTGTTCATTTTAAGGTTAAATTCCTCTCTTTTGGGCATTGTGTGAGAGTTGGGAGCCATAGTAGTGGATACGACATACTGAACCCAGCACCCCCTTACATGAACCACCCCAATTGTGAAGGCCCATTTGCCTGATTTGAATAACTGTACTAGGTTAATTAAACTAGTTTAACCTAATAAAATTGATTAGCAACATAATTAATTTCATTTATTTTGAAATTAATTTAAGAAAATTATAGTTTAAAGAATTTTTTATTCTAAGCTAAACTATATGTATTTTCTTGTATTTAATTAAATATAGAATTATAACCATCTAGATTCTTTCTGAAACTTAATTTAAATTTTTCATTAAATATTCCTATTTAAGTTGATATTTAGTTATCTACAACTAACCAACTTAAATCTGAATATCTTTTGGATTTAAAATTTCAAAATTAAGTTGAGGAATTTTAGGCATTGGTTATTAAGATTCTTTAGATATTTTTTAAGTTAATATCTTTTCGAATATTAACTTAAAATGAATGTTTTAGATATTTTTTTTAAGTTAATATCTTTTCGAATATTAACTTAAAATGGAATATTTTTAAATTAAGTGGTTACAACTTAATTTTTGATATTTAATTAAATTTAAATTTGAAAATATTTAAGTTCTAGATTTTTTCTAATACAACTTAAATTAGATATTTTTTTCAAATTTTGTGGAAAAGATACTTAGTCAAATAAGATATTTTCTAGATAGTTATTTCTAGACTACTTATTATTTCTAATTTTAAATAGGAAAATATTATACATTGTGAAATTAATTATTTAAATAATTAATTTTGGTACAATTTATTTTAAGTATATTTTTTCCTAGTATTAAACTAGAGATTAATAATTAAGCCTTCTCTACACTTAATTATTTATTTCTTGAATTTAATACATTTAATTAATTTGAAAATTAAATATCTAAGTTGATTTTCATCATGATACTTAAATATTTCTTTTTCATGACACTTAATTAAATAGAAAATTATTTTTAGTTGAAATTTATTTTTTCAACTAAATTTAAATAATTTTCAAAATATATATTTTTTTCTTTATTTTATTAATAAAATTTCAAAATTGCATTTCTTAAATGCTGAAATTTCGAATTTTATTTAAAAATAGATTAAAGTTGTAAATTATTTATTTTAATTTTGGACCAACTTAAATCAATGATTTTTTCATTTAATGATTAATTAAAATAAATGAAGTAAAATATATTTTTCTTTATTTTATTAATCAATTTTCGAAATTGCATTTCATAATGCAAGATGATTTTGAATTTATCTTGAAAAATAGATTAAGTTGTAAATTAATTATTTATTTTAATTAATTCTTGGATCAACTTAAATCAATGATTTTTTCATTTATTGATTAATTTAAAATAAATTGAATTAAAGTATATTATTAGAAATTGAATTAATTAGTCAAAGGAAAATCTAGATAGATGATATTTTTGCTTGAATTATTTTTCTAGTGTATTTAATTAAATAGAAAATTAATATTTAAGTTGATTTTCATCATCATACTTAAATATTTGAAATTTTCTTATATATTTAATTAAATAGGAAAATTATATTTTTTGTTGTAAATTAATTTTATTAATTAATTTTGGGCCAACATTAAATTAGAATAATTTTTCCAGGATTAATTTTTTATTTTAACATACATTTTCGAAAATTATGTCCTTGAATACTTTAATTTTTCGAAATGCAATATATATTTATAGAAAATTAAATTTGAGTTATAAATTAATTTAAATTAATTTTGTAACAACTTAAATTGAATATTTTTCTAAATATTTATTGGAAATTATTACTAAGATGGAAATAATTCATGTTATTTTCATATCCATCTAAGTAAAATTTATAAATATTAAATTAAAATTTATATTTAGAATTTTTCATTCTAAATTTGAAATTTTAATTAAATAAATATATATTTAAAATAAATATATTAAAATAAGTATCAAAGAAAATACAACTCTCTTTAAATAATGAACTTTATTATTAAGATATTCGATCTCCATTGTTGGTCTTACAATAGTTAAATATTTTCAATATAACCTCGAGACGCTAGACTTCGTCCCCCTATGGATGGTTATTCGTTGAACGCATTTAACGCCGTAAGATCTCATTTGATAAGTGTTTTGTAAGTTTTCGTCTCTATTAGACTCTCCCCTACGGTGACTACTTAGAGATAAACTTATAAAACATGAAACAATGGTGGAAGCTCATAAAATGAGAATAACCTTGACTCTCGCCTACCGGGACAACGTTGGATTCTTATTTTGATCGAATAAAAGGTTGCTAGAATGGTTTGCATTTTAGATGAGCTGACAACTCTATCCAATGAATGATACTTTGACTCTCGCCTACCGGGACACTGTATCAGTTTGTTGGAAACCTTGAAAATTATTTAGGATTATATGTTTTAGTATTTTCACTGGTCATTCCTACTTGCTATATGTTTAATAATTTCTGAATTGTGTATGAATTTATATTGAACCATGTTATTTTCTGTTATTAAATTGTAGTTTAATTTCGAATCTTCATTGTTGGTCTAACATGTTTGTTTATCTAATGAGATAAATCCCTAATGGATTTTCACCATTAGACATTCATAATAATGTTAGATTTCGAAAGATCAATATTGTATATGCAACATCTAGCTGTTCATCAATTGATGACACCTTAGACTAGTATTTTTACAATATGAAACAAGAAGATTGTACAAATAAGATTACTTTGTCTTTCGCTAATCGAAGCATCGTTGGATTCTTATTTATAAACGAAATTATCCTAATTCCTCTTATCTTATTCATTTCGAATAAGCTCAATAATATATCATTGGATGAATGGTCTATAAATCATTTCATGTCATTATATTTTCTCTTAAGAAATTAAATGACGCATATGATTATAATCTCGAAATTCTATTCCCAATTGATATAAATCCTCAATCTTAGATATCTCCTACTTGTATGGGTAAATCAGACTTAGAATTAAATTAGTAGTGGTGGTCCAAGAAAGAATTACTCATTATATTTGGTTGAATTTAAGTCTTTGACTTTAATTTTAGATTCCAAACAAAAATTTTCTTATATTTCTAATTCCAGGATGCAATACAGTTACACCTTCACAAGGGTTTAATATCCATCTTCTATTAATGGATTCAAACTGTATGGAATATGAGTTAGGTATTCTGTGACCAGGATCCACTTGCACTATTCTAAGAATTCTTTGATGTAACTTAACCTAAGTCTTCAAAAGACACTACCACATTTTTTTTAATCTATGGCATTTGTATCTTGTTCATAGTGGATTTGACAAGATCAATCTTTGCAAAGAGTTAATATGCCTATATCCACTGAAAGTAGTTCATCTCATTCGCAGATGGATGTACATTCAGGGGTGGATATGAGTTTTTCGTTGTATTCTTCAAACGATAACTCTAGATTATACCTTTTAGCAAGAAATTTGAAATGTTTAAAAAATTTCATTAATTTCTAGCAATGGTTAAAACCATTAAGGTAAGTGGTTAAAGATCTTACAAACTGATAGGGGTGGAGAAATAGTTAGTAGATATGCAGTTCAAAGATCATTAAATTGTTTTTTGAATTATATCCAAACTTACCTCCCCAGAAATTTTGATTTGCATATTGATGATTAGTTACTAGTCGTTGCCTAATTCCTTCTATGGTAATACAATTTCAAAATGATGTAATGGTTGTATACTTAATGTAAATCATTACTAGATTCATGGATGACATAATCAAAATCTTAAGAAAAGCTAGAACTGTTAACCATGGTTTGTTAGCTATTCTAAGTGATTAGGGGTGGACCATCCCATAGTCAATAGATAAGAAAGTGTTTGTTCAAACAAATACTACTTTTCTAAGATAATGACTAAGTCTGAAAATAAAGTAGCAAATAAAGGAGACATTTATTTCTTGATTCCAAAAGTGTTCTATCATCTTATATGACATATGATGATCCCACTACCTCTGTTGTCTTGTCACAACCAAAGAGGTCAATACCATTTAGTTTTCTTAGACATAATTCACGGTACCTTGTCGTAGTGGGAGAGTTTCTAGGAACTCACCTTCTTATGACTTGGGAGACACTAGTGATTAAAATCCATTGTGAGTTTAAACAAGTAATGGATTGTCAAGATAAGAAACTAAGAAGAAAGCCAATAGAACTATGGTTTAATCCATTCACATGGAGTAACCTAAGGTTTTCTATTACAAGGACATAAAAGGAAATTTTCGTTTATAAGTCTATTCAATGGACTTAACAAAACTTCATGTTCCTAGTATTATAGGTTTGAGTTTATCTAAACCTATGGCTTGTGGTATACCTGGTAATTACTTACTCTAATGCAAGCAACTTACTTTAGTAAGATGCTGAAGCATTTTCTTTCTAATGGCAATCTATAGAAGCTTCACAACTTCTTAGGCATAGATTTTATTTATCTAAGGAAAAGTCTCAACTATTCCAGAAAAGATAAAGCCATGAAAGAATTTCTTAAATCAACAGTGAGAGGTCTTAGACATGCTTTTGTATGCCTTAGACCAGACACCTGCTGTTGAGTGGGAGTAATGAGTAGGTATCAGATTAATCCAGGAGAAGAACATTGGAAGACAATCAAGTAAATCTTAAGATAAAGAAGAGGAACTATATGTTAGTCTATAAGGGTGTGTTTAAAACTCTTAGACTACACCATATCAGATTTCAAAATTTGCCTTTGTGTTAGTAAATCTTTCTGATAAGATGGTGATTACTCTGGGGGTGGAATAGTGATTTTGGAGAAGTGTAAAAACCTATCTGAAGTCTCTAGGTCTACCAGAGAGGGACTGAATGTTAAGGTTGCAGGAAAGGTACTTATTCAGTCTAAGGAAAGTTCTATACATTTTTGGCATCATTCCAAATTGCCTTAAACTACTAGTGTTAATTTCCTGATTAACCAAAAGTAGTTGCCAAAGATATAGAATCCAGTATCCCAAGAGAGTAGACATATAGAGAGGAATTTCACATTATCAATGATTTTGTGATTAAAGGAAGAGTAATGGTGGAGAAAAGGTTGTGTTAAATTCAACCTTTCAGATCCTATTACGAGGAGTTTACTACTACTACACTTGATTTGTATATCAAGGTGTTGAGGTTATTTGAAACACACTTTTTGTTTTATATTAGTGCAAGTGGGAGTTTGTTGGGTTTTATGCCCTAAATAAAACTCATTTCAATATAATCAGATTTACTTATTAATATAGATCAGAAATAACATTTAATGTTGCATGGTTCACATGATTTATTTCATGATTATATGTACATAATGTATAAATTCATCTGAAACCCTTTTCACATACTTGATCCTGTTTATTGTGCCGTCAACACATTGGAAAGTAAACATGACTATGTGAATAAAGTTTCCTAGATTTATCAGACATAGAGTTTTACTGATATGATAATCTACAACAGAGTTTACTTGCATTTGGAGAAGTGCTATGTTCTTTCCAGAGCATTGGTTAAAGTAAAGCTTAGGTTAGATGCATGGAGTATGCATCGGAAGGGACCGATATTGAACTTTGACTTAGATTTATTAAACTTACCGTAATATCTATTCAAGTCAATATCGCCTAGTTGATCCTAGATCAAATGTTCTTAATCCTATTATGATTAGGCTCAATCTTGAAAGGCTATTCGTGTTCTTTGATTTGTTAGTTAAGCCTACTTTTAGGTCAGGGTGATACGTACATTTTGGGAACACGGTAGTGCAATTGAGTAGGAGCGCTAGCATAAACATGGAATCTATAGCTTCTATCTGGCGAATAGTAAGCAAAGGATGATCTCCTTCGAGCTTGACCAAACGAACATAAATGGTGGAGTACTCATTTCACATAAGCTAAAATATCATTTATACGGCGTCAAGTGTTTTAAGGATAAAATACATTGTAGGGTGTAACGGTAATCTAATCCCTTTACAGTGTAGATCATTCATATAGAGGATCATTGATCACATTAGGATTATAACAATGGATAACTAATGATGTGTCTATATGGTGGAACATATAGAGCATTCTATATACTGAGAGTGCAATTCAAAGTTCTATGTGTGGATTCAACGAAGAATTAATAAGTTAGTGAATTTTAGTAATAAATTCTTGATCTACTTATTGGAAGCTCGGTTATATAGACCCATGGTCCCCGCACTAGTTGAGATAATATTGCTTGTAAGACTCATATAATTGTTTTTGATTAATCAATTATAATTCTCAAATTAGACTATGTCTATTTGTGAATTTTTCACTAAGTAAGGGCGAAATTGTAAAGAAAGAGTTTATAGGGGCATATTTGTTAATTATGATACTTTTTATGGTTCAATTAATAAATATGATAAATGAAAATATTATTTAATAATTATTTATAGTTATTAAATAGTTAAAATTGGCATTTAAATGGTTGAATTTGAAAATTGGCGTTTTTGAGAAAATCAGATGCAGAAAAGGTAAAACTGCAAAATTGCAAAAAGTGAGGCCCAAATCCACTAAGCATGGCCGGCCACTTTTGTAGGCAATTTAAACTGATATTTTCATTATTTTAATGCCAAATAATTCAAACCTAACCCTAGTGGAATGCTATAAATAGATAGTGAAGGCTTCAGGAAAATTACACTTAAATTTTCTATTTTTCCTTCAGAGAAAAACCTAAGCCTTCTCTCTCCCTATCTTTGGCCGACCCTTCTCTTTCTCCTTCCCTCTTCAATTTCAAAATTCTTAGTGTATGAGTAGTGCCCACACACAGCAAGACGAGGAAGATCGTGAAGAAAGACTTTCAGCAAGAAGGAGTTTCAGCATCAAAGATTCAGAGAAAGAGATCCAGGTTCAGATATTGATAATGCTCTGCTACAGAAAGGAATCAAGGGCTAGATATCTGAACGGAAGGAGTCATATTATTCCGCTGCACCCAATGTAAGGTTTCCTAAAATTTATATGTGTTTATTTCATCGTTTTAGAAAGTTCATATTTAGGGTGTTAATAAACATACTTGTGTGTAGATCTAAGATCCTGGTAAAATAAATTCCAACAGAAACTTCCGGCCACTCCTAGGCCCGTTGAACATGCCATTCGCATAAGGGAGCCCATTTCACCTGTTCGGCCATCTCATCCCTATGCTGGGAAAGGAAAGGCCGTTATGTCTGAGATAAAGTCGATGTCAGGTGATGATGGACTTCTGACTTTCTGGGCGAGCAGTCACTCTGCGCTTTACTTCTTTTTCAGCTTCTTGACTTTCATGCTTTGTATTTTCCGCTGGTTTGTGCTAACCACGCTGTTTTTGTTCTGTGCAGACATGTCTCGGCAGATGATCGACACTTTAAGGAAGAGGATGAGCGGAAGCTCTAGCGCCTCCTCTTCGGCCAAGAAGTCTAAGGGCGGAGAGGGGTCTTTAGAGAAGAGGCCTTCGAGAGAGGTTATTGACCTTTCTGAGGAGCTGACTACTGTGAATCCTTCCACTCCCAAATCTGCCAAGTCTAAGGAGTCTGGGCCACTAACATCTGGGTCCGAACTGGTCAGGAGGATTCCTGAGCAGGTGCAGGTACCAACTCCACCTGTGCTCGTGCTACCTGAGACCAAGAAGGGCAAGGAGGTGATGGCTAACTACATGAACCGGCTGGTTCCTGAGGTCGGTGAGAAACTAGATGGTCCTGACGACTCATCTCTGGATGTGTTGGTGGGCGGAGTCTTGAAGGAGCTCACCAGGGTTAGTCTTTTTTGATAATTCCCCTTTTAACTTTTCACACTTAGCTCCATATGCTGACCTTTTCCTTTATGCAGGTTGGTTTGAAGTTGGCTTACACCAATTCCCGGGCTAAATCTGCTACTTCCAAGAGTGCAGCTCTGTCCGACACCTTAAGGGCGGAGGCAGACTTGGCCAAGAAGGAAGCTGAGGAGGCTAGGGCAGAGACTGCAACTATTCGTCATGAGTTGAGTGAGGCCAACAAGAAGCTGTTTGCCGCCGAGAAGAATATCACCGTGCTGACAAAAGACCTTGAGGTTGCTGATCGCTTTAAGGAAACCATCAAGACCTTATCTGCTGAAGTTGATTGTCTTCAGGATGAGAGGAGTTCTCTGCGGTAGGTCCTTCTTCGGCTGAAGGAAGATAAAGACGCTCAGGTGGCCGAGGCGGACCATTTGAAGGAGAAGGTCAATGCTTTGGAGACTGCCGGCCTCGAGCTCTTCTTTGATTTTTGGAAAGCTAATCCCCAGGCCAAATTCGACTACTTGGGCGATGCTAAGGACATGTACCTCGAGTACTACGCGGCCCAAGTTGCCTATGGTGGGAAAGAGGTGGCTGCTTCAACTTCCGGCCAAGCTTCTGACCAGGCTGCTGATGCTTCTCCTGCTCGAACAACAGATCCTCCTGCTCCAGTTGGCTCAGAAGAACCGAACCCAGAGCCTGGGACTCCAACTGTTTGAACATTGATCTTTTTATCTCTCCTGTTTATATATATATATTATATATGGCCTCAAGGCCTTTAATACATCATGACTGGCCAAGCAGTCTTTAAACTTGGAATTATTTTTCATTTTTTGGACAACGGGCTGACCGGGCAGCTTTTAATCCCGGTACTATATGCTCTTGTTATCCTTAATGAATTTCATTCTCTGTTTATAATTGCAGTGCAATTGTGATTGTTTTATGTTTACCAAATGCTTTGTACAGGTATAGGTGCCCCCAAGTGACCGAGCAGACGAATGACTCTTGGTCACTTGTCTTTCGCAAATATATTGCTTTTCTGTTCGGTGTTTTGGGTTTGACCAAACCTTTTGGTCACTTTAGGTAAATTATAATCATGCTGATTTTTTCGACTCAATAGAATTGGAAATACTATCTTTATTCTTTTATTGATCGAAAATGTATTTGTTACCGTAGTAATTTACATCAGAGCTAGTGATCTATATGATCTTTTTAGCTTAACATGACATAAAACAAATAAGAAACTGTACTTTAAAGTGGTCTGCCCGACCTGAGTACTTTGTTTTTGGAGCCTTTGCGCGTAGTCCGCCCAAGAGGCCATTCACTTAGAAGCGAATGTTCAATAGTACTTTAATGTGGTCTACCCGACCTGAGTACTTTGAAATGGTCTATTTGACCTGAGTACTTTGAAGTAGTCTACCCGACCTGAGTACTCATTGGTAGTATTTCCTTAAATGTTCTCCATTCCAATATCGTGGTACTAGAATGAGTTGCATTTTTTCGTCATACTTACCAAGTTTGTATGCTCCGGAGTCGAGAACTTCGACCACATGATATGGTCCTTCCTAGTTGGGTCCTAGTACGCCTGACATGCTGTCTTTGGTGTTTAGGAATACCCTTCTTAGGACCATATCTCCCACAAAGAATTTCTGAGCTTTCACTTGTTTGTTGAAATACCGAGCTACTTTTTGTTGATGAGCTATCAACTTTAAGTTTGCAGTTGCTCGTTGTTCTTCGATTTCATCAAGTGATTCTGCAAGGAGTATGTGATTGGTACCTTGATCGTACGTCAACCTTCTGTGGGATGGTGGCTCGAGTTCGACGGGCAGCATAGCTTCATAACAGTACGCCATTGAGAATGATGTCTGACCGGTTGCTATTTTTTCCATTGTACGGTATGACCATAGAACTTCGGGGAGTTCTTCCGGCCAATTACCTTTGGCATCTTCAAGTTTCTTCTTTAGTGTGTCCTTCAAGGTCTTGTTGACTGCTTCAACTTGACCATTTGCTTAGGGATGTGCCACTGCGAAGAAGCTTTTGATGATGCCATGGTTCGCATAGAAATCAGTGAAAGATTGACTGTCAAACTGCTTGCCGTTGTTCGAAACTATTTTGTACGGTAGTCCGAACCGGCATATGATGTTCTTCACTATAAAGTCTTGAACCTTCTTTGATGTGATAGTCGCGAGTGGTTTGGCTTCAGTCCACTTAGTAAAGTAGTCGACTGCTACCACTGCGTACTGCACTCCACCTTTACCTTTAGGTAACTGTCCGATTAGGTCAATTCCCCAGATGGCAAAGGGCCACGGACTTTGCATTTGTGTCAGCTCGTTGGGCGGAGCTCTTGGTATCTTTGAAAATCTCTGGCATTTTTCGCACTTCTTGACATAAGCTTTCGAATCTTCAATCATCGTCGGCCAGAAGTAGCCTTGCCTTAGAATTTTCTTTGATAAGCTTTGTCCAGCTGCATGATTTCCACAGAATCCATCGTGAACTTCATATAGAAGCCGTGCAGCTTCATTTTGTGTGACGCATCTGAGTAATGGCATTGAGAATCCTCTTCTGTACCTGATCCCGTCTACGATGATGTACTGTGCTGCCTTTCTTCTCATTTTCCGAGCTTCATTTCAGTTATCTGGGAGTTCCCCAGAGTTGAGGTAGGTTGCTATTGGTGTCATCCAGTTCGGAGATGTGTCAATCATTTTGATTTCTTCTGTGCTGGTGATGCTAGGCTCTTCAAGAAACTGGATTGGGACCAGGTTCGCCTTGTCACTTATATTGCTGCTCGCCAATCGGGCTAGCACATCTGCTGTTGTATTTTCTTCTCTTGGAATTTGCCTGAGGCTATAGCTTTTGAATTGTGCGAGCAAATCATGTATTTTGCTCAGATATGCTATCATTTTTTCTCCTCGAGCCTCGTATTCGCCAGATACATGATTTACCACTAGCTGTGAGTCACTGCGGATCTCGATGTGCTCGGCCTTCATCTCTTTCGCTAGTTTGAATCCAACGATTAGTGCTTCGTATTCGGCCTCGTTGTTGGAGGCTTTGAATCCAAATTTGACTGCTGCATGCAGGTGTTGCCCCCCAGGTGTGACAAGGGCAATTCTTGCACCGGATAGATGATCTGTGGCCGACCCTTCCACATGCAGCTTCCAGGTCGGCTTGTTTTCAGTGCTTCTCGGCTGTGGTGTTGACTCGAGATCGCCTTCTGGGATGCTTTCAGTTTTTCCTGTACATTCCACCACAAAGTCGGCCAAGGCTTGGCCTTTGATAGCTGTTCGGGGTTGGAAGTTGATTTCGTACTGCCCCAATTCCACCGCCCACTTGAGTAATCGTCCAGAGGCATCTGGCTTTTGCAATATTTGCCGTAGTGGTTGGTCGGTGTACACCCAAACAGGATGAGCTTGAAAGTAATGTCTTAGCTTTCTTGTTGCTAAGATGAGGCAGTAGGCGAGCTTCTCTATCAACGGATATCGGCCTTCGGCCTCGATGAGTCTTTTACTGATGTAATAGACTGGATGCTGCACACCGTCTTCTTCTCTGATTAGTACGGCGCTTATGGCATGCTCCGTTACTGCTAGGTATATTCCCAGTTCCTCACCGTCCAGATGTTTAGAGAGGACGGGAGGTTTTGCAAGTTGTGCCTTTAGGTCTTGAAAAGCTCTTTCACATTCTTCTGTCCATTCGAACTTTTTGTTTCCTCGCAGGATGTTGAAGAATGGGACACATTTATCCGTTGATTTTGACACGAATCTGCTAAGTGCGGCGATTCGACCAGTTAGGCTTTGTACCTCTTTGGTTTTTGTTGGCGAGTTCATATCCAGGAGGGCTTGGATTTTTTCCGGATTGGCTTCAATTCCTCGAGCGTTGACGATGAAGCCTAGAAACTTTCCCGAGCTGACTCCAAAGGAGCATTTTAGGGGATTTAGTTTCATGTTGTATTTCCTGAGGACTTTGAAACATTCGTCCAGGTCGTCTATGTGCCCCCCAGCCTTTCTGGATTTGACGAGCATATCATCCACGTACACTTCCATATTTCTGTCGATCTGATCTTTAAACATTTTGTTGACCAATCTTTGGTATGTAGCTCCGACATTTTTAAGACCGAATGGCATGACTTTGTAGCAGTAGAGACCCATATCTGTCCGGAAACTTGTATGTTCTTGGTCTGGTGGATGCATCTTGATTTGATTGTAGCCCGAATAAGCATCCATGAAGCTTAATATTTCGTGCCCGGCTGTTGCATCGACGAGCTGATCGATTCTTGGAAGTGGGAAACAGTCTTTAGGGCACGCTTTGTTGAGGTCTGTGAAGTCAATACAGACTCGCCATTTCTTGTTCGGCTTAGGCACGAGTACGGGGTTCGCAACCCAAGCCGGGTAAAAGGCTTCAATGATAAAGTTGTTGTTGCGCAGCTTTTCAACTTCGTCTTTCAGGGATACTGCTCATTCTTTATCCAGCAATCTTCGTTTTTGCTGAACTGGCCGGATGTTAGGATCGATATTCAGGACGTGCGAAATAATAGAAGGATCGATTCCGACCATATCCGCATGTGACCAGGCGAAAACATCTAGGTTTGCTTTCAGAAATTTTATCTATTCCGATTTTACTTCGAGCAACAAACCCTTTCTGATTTTTCAGCTTTCTGGCCGGGATAGCTGGATCGATCTCGATCTCTTCTAATTCTTCCACAGGTCCAACATTGCTGCTTGGGTCCCCAAGTCGAGGATCCACATCTTCATCCTCGCCTTCGGAAGTTTCCTACTTGGGAATATTTATTCCCTTGTCCGGGCTCTGGCTGGAGGATACTTCCTTCTTAGCCTTGGCCACTGCAAGGTTGTAACATTCCCGAGCAGATTGTTGATTCCCTCTAAGACACCCTACCCCGTTTTTGGTTGGAAACTTCAGGCACGAGTGGAATATTGATGTGACAGCTTTTAAGTCATACAAGGCTGGTCGGCCTAGCATTACGTTAAAGGCTAAAGGAACATCCAATATCAGGAATTGTGTCATGATAGTTATGCTCGTTGGAGCTTGTCCAACTGTGAGGGGTAGCCGGATTTGTCCCAGAGGCGCAATTCCTTGGCCGGAGAAACCATAGACGGGTTGAAGGCATGGAGTTAAATCCTTGAGCTGGAGCCCCATCTTCTCGTAAGCAGTCTTAAACAAAATATTTGAAGAAGCCCCATTATCGATCATGGTTCTGGACACCATTTTGTTTGCTATCTGGACTTCCACGACTAGCGGGTCGTTATGCAGAAATCTTATCTGGACAGCATCTTCGTCGTTGAATGTTATGGTTGGCTCTCCTACTCGTGGAACTTTGGGCTTCCTTTCTTCCACGGCCAGGATGACTTCTTCTTGCTCGTATTGAGCTGTGCGGGCATATCTCTCTCGAGCTTTGCCCATGTCTCCAGCGATGTGCGGGCCTCCAATGATGACTTGCAAGTGTCCATCTATTGGCGGAGGCATCAGATCCTGGTTATTCTGACCTTGGTTGGCCTTGACGTACTTCTGTAAGTGCGAGTTGTTTTTCTTAATCAGAAGTTCTATTTCTCGCTTCAAGCTGTAGCATTCGTTGGTGTCGTGGTCGTAGTCACCATGGAACCGACAAAACTTTGTCATGTCCCTTTTGGTGATATCTTTCTTCATGGGCCCGAGCTTCTTGTACGAATTAGCGATTGAGTCGCTATATACACACTCTCTATATCTTTAGTTAAGATAGTGAATGCAGTGTGTTTGGCGCGATCACGGGGAGTCTTTCCGGGTTTTTCGGTGAACTTTCCCTTCTTCCCGTTTCCTTGCTTGTGGTTGTTACCTAAACGCTTGCCACTTGAATTGCTGGAATATTGGGGAAGCTGGGCGGACATTCCAGTAGAGGGAGCCTTCATTTTCTTCGGCTTTTGCTCACCTTCTGCTCGATGAATGGCTTCTTTGAGCTTGATGAAACCTTCGGCCCGGTCAAGGAAATCACTCATTGAGTCGACCGGTCCGTTTTTCCTTATGTCCTTCCACAGTTCGCCAAGGACTTCAATGCCCCCCAGTATCGCGGATAACTTTCCATCCTCAGTTACCCGTGATACCTTGGTCGCTTCCGTCATGAATCTGCTGATGTATGCCCGGAGTGGCTCGCCTGGTCGCTGTTTTACTTTGACCAAATCTCCCAGATGCAATGGGAGTTGGCATGAGGAAGAGAATTGTGCATGGAATTTCGAAGAGAAGGTTTTCCATGAACTAAATTTTCCTAGAGCCAACTTGAAATACCATTGCTGTGCGGCCTCTGACAGAGTAGCGGGGAAGATTCTGCAACATACGTCTCCTCATACCCCTTGTAAATCCATTTGCATCTCGAAATACTTGAGATGGGAGAGAGGATCTTCTCTCCCATTGTACATCTTCCACGTTGGCATCTTGAACTTGTGAGGTAGTGGCAGGAGGTTAATTTCTGGTGAGAAGGGAGTTCTGCGTCCACGGTGTAACTCAAGATCGTTGTTGCGCTGCCCGTCCATGCCATGAAACATATTCTTCAGTTCGTCGAGCTGGGCCTGTACGGTTGGGCTGACTTGATTGGCATTTTGGTCGGGTTGGACTGCATCTGTGTCTTTCTGAGTGGGGATTTGAGTATGGGCTCCGGACTACACGTTTGTTGTAGTATTCTGCTCGTCTGTTCCCCTTCTTCTGTTTAGGTCGTCCCTTAGGTAATGGGTTGTTCACAACCAATCGAACACAGAAGAACCTGGCTGCCTTAGCGATTGGTTCGCTTGGTTGGCAGGTGGAATGGCTCCATTATTTTGCGTGGAACCGTCGAGCATGACTCCTCCTGATGAATTCCCGGACAAGGTCTGTCCGCCTACCTCTTGGCCCACGAGTGGAACTCGTGACCGGAGATTGGACGGCTGACTGTTGGTTGTCTGGGAAGCATTCATCGTTGGGTCATCCTCGGTTTCTCTAAGGGGAATGACGCTCGGCGCTTGCTGGCCTACAGTCTGATAGGCTCTTCGTATCAGCACAGTGGCTTGCCGACTACGATCTTTGATCTCTGCATGATGAGCCCTTAATGCCTCCATCTCTTTGTCCCTCCACTTGGCGAACATACGCCTCTGTTCGTCAAACGCGAGGTTTACTGCGGCACGTAATTCCTCCTGATCGTGATGCAGGGTATTATTGTGACCCTGCATGAGTCCAAGCACAGTGCGGAGGTTTTGCAATTCGGTTGCGTCTCCGATGGTCGTTTGGGCGTTGATGCCTGGTGGAACAGTCATTTTATGAATGTCCTGGCTGTGTGCGGAACCGTTGTTTCCAGTTTCTTGCACACCAGGCGCAGTTTTAGTAACAGGAGTTGTCTCACCATTCACCACGCTTCCCGTCTGTCCAAGATTGACAGCGGGTGGAACCCTCGAACTCCTTGGGTCCTGCAATGTCAGATCCAGCGTCTGTGAGTTTGCTGGGTCGGACAGGCCTCTACGAGTTTGCACCATCGTGTCGAAAGAGCGATCTGTGATTCTGCTCTCAAAGAAAGTACCAAAATGTTGACTTCGCTTTTAGCCAACGACAACGAGTCTTTTTGATAAGCGATAAACGATATGTCGTAATAAGAATTTGTAGTAAAGCAATAATAAGACACAGAAATTTTATAGAGGTTCAGCCTCGAGCAGTTCGGTAATAGCCTAATCCTCGTTAGTTGTATTGACTTAAGAATAAGGAAGAAGATTCCTTTTCTTATAGGTCTTACAATAATATCTATGAATATATAATTCTTAGATAGCCTTAGCTTATAGCGTTTCGGCGTACAATTTCTCCGTCCTTTGCCCAATGAACATTCCTCACAATTTATAGGGCAGGAAACTTGAGGAGGAAGAGTTTCCTCTCTCGTTACAATGCGCATAAACAGAAAGATCGTGTGATCAATGCTGAATGCAAGGATCGTGGGATTGAGGCTGAATACACTGATAGTGGGATCGTGTGTATGCCACATCCACGTAAGTTGATCCCTAAGTTATAGGGATTGAGCTGGTGACTCACGATGCGTTTAGTTGAATTCGCTAAGTGTTGCTCATTCTGCACGGCTCGTTGAGTATTCCATTATGGACATGCGAGCGAGGCATCCTGCTCGGCATGTTGATCCGAACAGATGCTCTTTATAGAGTCCACGTGTCACCATTCTCGTGATGCCACGTCAGAGTGCCAAATTTGGGATAACAGATAACAACACGCATAAGTGACTCGCTAAATCACAACCAGGACTTAGGTTTTAAATCAAAAACCTATCTACTGTAACTTAATATGGAAATACCCTAAACTAGTAGGGAATCAACCAACTAGAAACCTGAAACTGACGCGAAATGACAAGTTGAATTTTCGGATTTCCCTGCTGCAAAATTCGGGTAACCGTGGTTAGCGGGTTTTACCCAGGAAAACCAAAAAGCTCCAAACCCTAACCAAATCGTTTCCAAACCCAACCAAACTTTCCAGACCTGCATATTATACCCCAATAAACCATTTCCAAGCAACAAAAGAAAAATCAAAGCTCAGAATTGAATTTTACCATTAAAGCTTCAAGTTTGAGTTCATAAACTCAAAACTTAAAAGCAACCACTAACAACCCTAAATTCATGCTCTAAACAACATTTCTAAACATATTTAAACTCCAGAAAACTAACCCAAACAGTAACAGAACACAAAACTCTAATGCATGCAAAATACCATTTTCTTAACATTCAAGAACACAAAAAATAGGAGTTAAAGGGATTATACCTTGGCTTGAGACTACAACAACCAGCTGAGAATCAAAGGAAAAAGATGAAGAACACCAACCCTAACTGTCCTAGGATTTTCGAGAGAGAGAGGGTGAAAGAGAGAGAGTTTCTAGTTTTCAACTCACCTTTCCTTATTTTATAAAAATGAATTAATACCTTAGTTAGTCGAAGGTAATATCAGCTTATACATAACTAAAAATCTGATTTAAATAAGCTTAATAAAACTCATAAAAGGATGTGATTCTAATAGCCAAACACCGTGTTCCAATGTTGTCGGGCACAAAGCATGCAAAATTATGAAATTTCTATACAAGACATAAAAATACATTCTGAATTCAAATAAATCATCATGAATAATTAATTTAATACTAATAAATAATCAGGTGAGCCCATATATCACATGCATAATAACATCACATTATCAATACTCAACCAATCAATCTTTTCATTATATAACAATATTAACTATATCCCAATATTAATCAATTCATAACAATACTAATTATATTACATACAACGTACTATGCAGTACAATATACTTTTCTTACCTTAAATCCAGGTTCATACGTTTCAGCTAACCCAAGTGGAGAACTATACCCGATGATCTCGGCCCTATGTCACAACAACGGTAAACCAATAATGTTTATCCCAAAACACTACTTAATATTCACATAAGACAATCTAGGGTTTTCTACCAAACCCCGCGGTATAAATACACTAAAATAAAACTTATATTTTGGCTCTAAAATATAAACCATATTATAGAGCTTGTTGCAAGCTTCAAAACGGTATATAAAATTGTTGGAAATTATTTTACCAGGATCTTAGATCTACTCACAAGTATGTTTATTAACATCCTAAATATGAACTTTCTAAAACGATGAAATAAACACATATAAAGTTTAAGAAACCTTACATTGGGTGCAGCGGAATATAATGACTCCTTCCGTTCAGATATCTAGCCCTTGATTCCTTTCTGTAGCAGAGCATTATCAATATCTGAACCTGGATCACTTTCTCTGAATCTTTGATGTTGAAACTCCTTTTGCTGATGATCTTTCTTCACGATCTTCCTCACTATGATTGAGGTATCACTTGATGTGTGTGGGCACTACTCTAATCACTAAGGATTTCGAAATTATCAAGAGGGAAGAGAAAGAAGAAGTGGAAGCTAAAGAAAGGGAGAGAGAAGGCTCAGTTTTTCTGATTCAGAAAGTGTCAGAAGAAAAGTGTGTTATTTTTCTGAAGCCTTCACTATCTATTTATAGCATTCCACTAGGGTTAGATTTGAATTATATGGCATTAAAATAATGAAAAAATCAACTTAAAATAGCTACAAAGGTGGCCGGCCAAGCATTAGTGGATTGGGCCTTGGGTTTTGCAATTTTGCAATTTTAACACCTTTTGTATCTGATTTTCTCAAAAATGCCAATTTCCTAATTCAACCATTTAAATGCCAATTCTAACTATTTAATAACTATAAATAATTATTAAATAATATTTTCATTTATCATATTTATTAATTGAACCATACAAAGTATCATAATTAACAAATATGCCCCTATAAACTCTTTCTTTACAATTTCGCCCTTACTTAGTGAAAATTTCACAAATAGACATAGTCTAATTTGAGAATTATAATTGATTAATCAAAACCAATTACATGAGTCTTACAAGCAATATTATCTCAACTAGTGGGGGGACCATGGGTCTATATAACCGATCTTCCAATAAGTAGATCAAGAATTTAGCACTAAAATTCACTAACTTATTAATTCTTCGTTGAATCCACGCATAGAACTTAGAATTGCACTCTCAGTATATAGAATGCTCTATATGTTCCACCATATAGACACATCATTAGTTATCCATTGTTATAATCCTAATGTGATCAATGATCCTCTATATGAATGATCTACACTGTAAAGGGATTAAATTACCGTTACACCCTACAATGTATTTATTCCTTAAAACACTTGACCCCGTATAAATGATATTTCAGCTTATGTGAAATGAGTACTCCACCATTTATGTTCGTTTGGTCAAGCTCGAAGGAGATCATCCTTTGCTTACTATTCGCCAGATAGAAGCTATAGATTCCATGTTTATGCTAGCGCTCCCACTCAATTGCACTACCGTGTTCCCAAAATGTACGTATCACCCTGACCTAAAAGTAGGCTTAACTAACAAATCAAAGAACACGAATAGCCTCTCGAGATTGAGCCTAATCATATCAGGATTAAGATCATTTGATCTAGGATCAACTAGGCGATATTGACTTGAATAGATATTACGGTAAGTTTAATAAATCTAAGTCAAAGTTCAATATCGGTCCCTTCCGATGCATACTCCATGCATCCAACCTGAGCTTTACTTTAACCAATGTTCTGGAAAGAACATAGTATTTCTCCAAATACAAGTAAACTCTTGTTGTAGATTATCATATCAGTAAAACCATGTGTCTGATAAATCTAGGAAACTTTATTCACATAGTCATGTTTACTTTCCAATGTGTTGACGGCACAATAAACAGGATCAAGTATGTGAAAAGGGTTTCAGATGAATTCATACATTATGTACATATAATCATGAAATAAATCATGTGAACCATGCAACATTAAATGTTATTTCTGATCTATATTAATAAGTAAATCTGATTATATTGAAATGAGTTTTATTTAGGGCATAAAACCCAACAAAAATGTCCAAAACGAACACCTGAGTCAAAAGTTATGACAAAAATATGATTTTTGATCTCTTAGGAATTTCTAAAAACTATAAAACTCGAAAATCTCAATTTTCACACTCACCGAAACACTACCAAAACTTATCCAAATCACTCCAAACTTCACAGGGCGCATACATACCATAAATATTACCATCCTTACGTAACAGAAATAAAAATTGGCCCCTTAAATGAAAAACGCCATTAACGTTCGGACTAAGCTTTAAAACGTTTCAAACTCGATTTCTAACTCAAAATCACCTCAAATTCAACAAGTAAACATCGATACTAGTTCCATAGATATCAAAGAACAATTCTACGAAGTCAAAATCTCCATAACTATTCTAATTCACAAAATCCCTATACGAAACTAATTGTTTTTAAACTTAAAATGAAATTAAACCATACCTTAAGCTTTCCCTCTTCAAGGATTTGCTATCCTGCTACTATCGGAGCTTAGATCGCTAAGATTTAGGTTGAAAATCGAAGAAAATGGATATAGGAGGAGAAGGTTATATCGAAAGAGGGAGAACGAGGGTTTCATTCGTCATTCGTTCGTTTCTGTTTAGTGTAATGTTGTTAAAACATAAATCATATATATAAAAACTGATAAGTTTTCGTATATATATAATAATATAATAATAAGATATATTATTATTAATAATATAATAATATAATAATATTAATAAAAACTTTATTATTAATAGTTATCTTATTATTTCTTAGCCATTAAGAAACTTTTACTTTTAGGGTATTTGGCCAACTTTGAGTATCCCAAAATAATATGGTATTTCTAAAATAAATTTACCATAATAATTCCATCAATAATTCTAACTAAAACCGTTGTGACATTTTTGGCCTCCAATGGGGTCTCCAGGGTTCCCAAACCTGAAATTATTTTTATTTCATAAATAACTCATATTATATCCATGTATTTTAAATAAATCTTTGTAATTAATAAATTACGCTTATATATCCACTTATTGAGTCTTTAGGGTCGCCGAACCTGAAAATATTTTTATTCCACATATATCTCATATTACATTCACACATGCTATATAAATCTCTGTAATTAACAAATTACGATTATTTACTCACTTATAGTAAAATTTAAATTTTATGCTGAAATAAATTAGTAGGATCATAATCCCACTTATTGCCTGATTAACCCATAATATAAATATAAACCCAATTATTTACCATTAGGCTTATCGGGATATAACAAGCATACCTAGCAGCCCTGACAGGCTTTGGTGTCCCAAGCGCCTACGCCAGAATGTCATTTTGGCCACAGACTTGAACTTGTCCCTGACTAACTTGCTCCTCTAGTTGAGCCTAATGCATGTATTCAAGCAATTAGTATATGATTTATATATATTAACTCATTATTAGTACTAAATCAACGATTAATATGTACTTACTATCTTTTTGGCAATTTTCTTGTCATAATCAGTGACAAGTTTCATTCTCTTGGTCTGAGATTTGATCCAAAGACGGTGGCATGGGAAATCTTGAACCTTAAGGTCCCTGTTTTGGCCGGAAAACAGTCAAGATTTCTTTTTAAGGGTTCTTCTTTTTTTTTCAGTTCCTAATCCCTTTTCTTTTACGTGATCATTCTTTATATATCATCTACGTCTTTTTTGCTTGCATGGGTTATTTTTCCTTTGCCATTATTTTGCTGACACGTGTTCTTTTTCGTTCATTCTTTTTTCCCTTTGCCACGTATTCATGTTTTAAAAGCTTATCTTTCTTGCTACACGTGTTAGCACCTTTAGTGGATTTTTAAAGTTATTATTCTTTCTAACTTAGGTGTTGTGTCCGTCGGCATTACAGCCATGAATGTATTGGTTTCATATTTTGCGCTTCAGTTTTTCTCCATCGACGCTCTCAGGTATTTCTTCCGTCGGAAGGATATCCAGGTGCCTCTTCTGGTCCTGATATACTATTTTTCCTTAGTCAATTCTTGGTCCGTCGGTGTCTCTTTCCTTCATGTTCCGTCTTATGCTTCCGTCGGCATTCCCTTTACTTGCTCCCTAGTTTTTGGCGTTTTTCTCCTTCTTGTCCGTAGTGTCCCCTTATGGATTGACAATTGGTGGATTTGGTTATTTCGGGTCGGGCTTATATTCTTATATTCTTGGGCTTGGGTATATTTATTTTAATGGGCCCTTTTAATGTGGGCCTTTTAGCAGTCCTTTATTTTGTTGGGCCATTTTATTTCCAAGTCCAGTTTCTCCCCCCCCCCCAAACACTGACAACTGCTTCTACAGTTTTAATGTCAGTTTTTGCTTATTTATTATTGATTTTTCATCACATATCTTGTTTAATGTATAGTTCCCTAATTTTGAATTTTTCAACTTCTTAAGAAGTGACGGTTACCCTTGATGTGATGGTGGAACCTCGAGAACTGTTTTTTCTTATAAATGTCCTATTAGTTCCCTAACCTCCCTCTATATTTTGGCAGAGCACTCTTGAGTATAAGACTACCAATTTTGAAAATTCACTTCGTGCTTTTCTCTATGTTGCTCGTTTCAACTTCTCTGTGTTAGATCTTGCTGTCTTCAGGTATATATATTATGTTTCTCTATTTATCTTAAGTTTTATTTCTTCCCTCTTTTTTCTTATCCCTTTTTATTTTTCCCTCTCTTTTTTATATTTTCCTTTCATCCTTACCCTTTTTTTGTTTATTTTTACCCTTTTTGTACGTTTTGTTTTTAATTTCCGTATATATTTTCGTATTTTCATCCTTCTGTTGTCTTCCCTCTCATTTTTTTTTTCTGGGATCCTCCCCTTTCTTCTACCCTATTCTTCTATTTCCCCCCTTCTAATCCTGACACTTCCTCGTTTCCTAAGGGCAGTCTTCTTCTTATGGTCAGTCTTTCTCCCTTCCCCTTTCTTTTTCTTGGGTAGGTTTTGGTTCTCAATTGTTGTTTTAGTGGTGGTGTAATGTCGAATACGAATTGTCAAGGTGTCTCTTCTTCGGTTTCCGATTCTCTTTCCTCGAGCATTGCTCCTGGATTTGTTGAATCATTGTTAGTTTCAGATACTCCTCCTATGGAGACTGAAAATGTTGAAGTCCCCGACGACCCGAGTATCGAATGTTTAGGCAGCGTATCCGTTATTCCCCGTTCTCGTTCTGGAGGCGAGGCGGGCGTCAGTGGCCAAGCGGCCCCGTCTGAAGGGGTTACTCTAGCAATTCCCCCGTTGAAGAAGGCCAAAAAGAAAAAACATGCTCTGGGTAGTTCTTATCTGGACGTTAGGTCGAGTTGTCCGTCGCTCCTCACCCAACGTGAGCTTGATTCCTTAGTTTTGTCGTGTGGTTTTCCGCCGGGGGTCGAAGTTAGGCTTCCTAAACAGCACGAGAGGGAGGATTCCTCTCAAAACGAGTGGGTATGCCTACACTCATACTGGTTTGAGTCGAAGATTAGGCTGAGGTTGCCCATTCCTAGACTTATTAAGGAATTTCTTATACATTATTCGCTTGCTCCTGCCCAGTTACTCCCTAATGTGTGTGCTATTCTTTTGGGTCTGATTGTATTAGGGGATAAGGCGGGCGTTCAGTGGGAAGTGTCCGACGTCATCCACTTCTATTTTCTGATGGAAAAAGAGCTGGGGCGTTATCATCTTCGTCCTAGGAAAAGTCGCTCCTTGTTGACTGACTTAGAGACTTCCCATAAAGGGTGGAAGGAAAAGTTCTTTTTCGCCCGGGATCCTATTGAGTTTGTTTCCGACGATCCTACGGCCCCATTTATTAACCAGAGCTGGGGGGCTCCCGGTAATTTTTTGTTGTTGTTGTTGTTTTTTTTACCTTTTTCTTCATTCTCTTTTCTTCCATTCTCTTCGTTTATTCTTTGGTTATTCGATTATACTACTTTTTATTATCGTATGCATATTTTTGTGTATTTTCTCTCTTCCCTTATTTCTTTTACCTAACGGCGTGTTTGGTGTTGACTCCAATGGGAATGTTTTGGTGCAGCCGTTGCTGATAACGAGGAGACTGTCATTGGCGATATTTTTACTGAGAAGGTTCGGAAGGTCACAGCCTTAGATCCCAAGTTTCGATCAATCAAGTTCCTTCTATCCCGTGAGGCCTTAATCGAATCCTTTGCCTGGTCTCGCGAACTCAGAATCCCCCTAGGTATCCCCACTCCTTATCCTCCTTACTTTATTTGGCCTGATTTTTTAAAATGTGCTTTAAGACACCTAAATCAAACACTTGAACCACTTTTGATAGAGTTTTCTGAGGATCACTCCCGCCTTGCAGAGACTTAACCCCGTCACCTTCCTAAAATGAGGTTGTCCGAGTTGACCATTGAGGAGATTGAGGCTCAGAATGCGGCCCGTCGGAAGAGGATGATGTCGAAGTCCCCCAAATGAAAAAGCAGGGCGAAGAAAAGTAAGGGAGTAAGGGTTGAGGAAAACGCCCCATCAGATCTCGGCATGTCGTCTCAGCATGACTCAGCTACTGAGGATGCCATTGGGGCCCTGCTTAGTGCCCTCCTCGAGGTCTCGTCGGGCGTGGGCGAAGGTGAAGGCAATTCCGAGGGGCTAGCCCCGGTGGGAGCCTCCAATTTAGGGCCTCCTGGTCGAGAAAGTTTCCCTCAGCCTAAGATCCTCCCAACAGCTACGCCGGGTCTTCCATCTTCCTCCCATGTTCGAACCTTTGCCTCTCTCCTTGGAGTGTCGTCGTCTTCCCAGCTTGCCCTTTCTCCTGCTTTAACTCTTCCTACATCCTTTTCTTCTGGCCGAAGCTCCCCGCCTCTACCCAGTCATCCCCCGCGGGTGTCGGCTGAATGGGACGAGATCCCCGCTTTCCGGATCAAGAAGGATGTTCCGTTCGAAGAATCGGCTGAGAATTATTTCAAAACTCTCCTTGATGCCGTCAAAAAACCTGATGATGATTTCTACATCTCCCACGGGCGTGATTCTATTTTAAAGGATACTACTATCTCAAGAATAAAGGTATTTTATTATTTTGCATGTGCCTCGATCCATTTTCGGTTTTGCTTTACTTGCTATTATTCATAAGTATGTTTACTTTTGCTAGCCGGCTTTGAGGTGTGCCCATGCTATGAAGTTTGCCCCACAGACTGACAGAGAGAGAGATAGTTTGGCCAAGGGTTATTCTCGCTACAAGAAGAATTACGAAGCGGCCGCTGCTGCGAAGACGGCTGCTCTTGCCAAAATTAGTGCTTTGGAGGTCGACGTTAAGATTTTGAAGAGTAAGGCCGACAATCTTGAGTCGGAGAAGAGGAGCTGGGACCTTACTCGGTCGACCCTTGAGTCAAAAAAGGGGACTCTAAGCGGCAAGGTAGCCTCCCTGGAAACTAGTCTGTCAGCGGTGAATTTGGAGAAGGCCACTTTGTTGCAAGAACGTGATGGTTCTCGTTCTGAGGCTGAGACAGCGAAGGACAAACTTTCTTCCTTGAGTGGAAAGTGATCTGAAGTCGAGAAGGCGTCGGCTGAGGCCCAAAAGGCTCTGGTCGCTGAGAAGGAATCCTTGGCCAAGGAGGTTAAAATCCTGACGGGCCAAGTCAAAAAGGCGTTCCTTAGCGGGAGTTATCAGTCGTCCTTTAAGTTGTACTCTGAGTTTAAGGAAGGCAAATCTGATGCCTGGAATCTGGACGAATTCTTTGAGAAATACTCCGAGTTTAAGAAGGATGAAGATTTGGTGGATTCTTCTTCAGAGTCCGACGAAGGCAGCGGGGGCAAGGATGACGACGGCGCCTAAAGAGATGGGCGGGATTTTTCCCTACTCAAATTTCAATGATTTCCTTACTGTTCCCTTTTTATGCGTGTATGACAAGTTTTATGGACAATTTATTATGTTGTTATTATTATGTTTATCTCTTTTTTTTATTATCGTTTTTGTTCAAGGACAAATTTATGGAACAATCTTTTTATTTATTTATTTCGTTTATTGTTTAAAGGTTTGTAAGGATTTTTCCCATGGATTTATGTTTTAATCTTATTTTCCTCATTATGGGCGTTTACACGTGGGAGAGGGGGGTGGTATTATATTTACTTATTTATTTATTTATTTATTTATTTATTTATTTATTTTTTGAAACGTTTTGACACCTGGGAATGTACATTTATTGCCATTTAATGCCTTATATGTAGGCAGATTCACCTTTCCGCCTTCCACTTGCCTTTTCTTGGCCACCTTTCGTGTTCTATTTAAACCAACACTTCCCTTTGTTCATTTCTAGCGTGGCTTCCAAGTTTCTCTTTTGATACGAACACACACATTTTTATATATATATATATATATCCTTTTTCCTACTTCAGAAATGTCGAATCCCCCAAGTTCTCCTCTTCCTGAATCTTCAAGCGGGGATGAGTTCCACTCCGACGTTGGGGATCGATCCCCCCCAAGTCCCTCGATTTTTTCACGTTATTACCGGCCCAGTGGTGAAGCTATTGCAGGTAGGATGATGAGGGCTTACAGGGCTAGGCGCAACGATGCATCTTCGTCTTCTGATGAAGAATGGTTGCAGAATTTCTTTGAGAATGAGGGACGTAACATCTCTGCTACCACTAGGGTGCCTGCTGAATTCCATGCTCTTCGCCTACGTGCTGAGCGATGCCGGGATAACCGTCGGATGCAAGCTCGGAACCGGCGGGCCGGGGATGAGGACTTGGAGAGGGAGTGTTTAGCTAACGAGAGGCGAATGGAAGAGTGCGTAAGGGAGGGTGTTCCTTTTTACCCCATGGGCTTCCCCACGGGCTGCCGCCGTTGTCTGAGGAGGGTCGTTTGAGGGTTTATTGTAATCCCTGGTTCTCTGTGCATACTCTGCTGGCACCATCCCGACCGCGAACATTTCTAACTTCCTAAGTTCTAGGTTTTATTAGATACTTGTCACTTTTGTGTGTAATTTTTGGTTGTACTCGACTGTTGTTTAGTATGTCTTTCTATTCCTCCTTTTTTTTTATGTAACTTGTATTTGCAATCCTTGAATAGACTTGTGTTTATTACTCTCGCTGTCTCTTCCTATGTCTTATGCCTACTTTAAGTAATGTTGGGGGAGTTATGGCTCCTTCAATTGTATTTATTATCTATCACTTATGCATATAATCATTCGAATCCATTCCAAGAGTTTTTTTTAAAAAAAATAAATAAATAAATAATAGGGTGTTTTGGGAAGTGGGACGACATATATACCCCTTCGAGATTTGAGTACACGTGCTTTAGTTGGCACGTGTTATTTTTCTTTAAAACAACAAAGTGGCGACTCTTTGTTTCTCCCACTTTTTTTATGGTTATTATTTTGCATGTAATTTTGTATAAATAGGCTTCTCGTTGAGTTCCTTTTCTATCTCAGAATATTCTTCAACTCTCTTTTAGTTTTCTGGGTTAGTTTTGACTGTGTTCTTTGTTTGTCCTTCCTACATTATGTCTTCTCTACCAAAAAACCAGATACCTTACTCAAAAGAGCCTTCTTCTTCTAACATTTTCTCAGGATTACAGCCATTGGATCCTGCATTTCTTTCCTTGAACCCTTTTTCAAGCTTTCGTGATTTCGAGCCTACTACACTTCCTCCACTACATTTTTCAGAGGTCTGCAGCTGTCCTTGTTTTGAACAAGCTGCATTGGGCCTCGGAACTTATGCTACTTCTCGTGTCGAGGTTGCACCACCTCTGGCTGTGTGTCCTTTGGCTATTTTTCCTCCCATATTGACACCGGTTGAGACGGCTAAGGAGGAGCTTGAAGTATCGGAGGGAAGCTCGACTCAGATGACGGCGGCTTATTACCCCGAGATTGAGTCTACTGCCCAATCTGAGAACTTCGAAGAAGTCCCAGTCCCAACGGATATCTCTCCCTCGACTTTCTGTATATCTGCTTCTTCTTTCCCTCAAGAGTTACCTCGGGTGGCATCCGAGATAATACGCCGCCTTCTTTTTCCAATCGACGGGGGTGGCTTGCGATGCGGAGAACGTTTCAGCAGAGGGAGAGTTTCTCTGTGTAGGGGGTCTCCTTTCCTTCGCTTCTTTTTTATTTTCCTTGTATGTTTATGTCGGCACCTTTCTATGTTTTGGGATTGCATTATGTGAATTTTGTAAATTTATGCCGTCGGCGGTTATTCAGTAATTTTGTAAGTTTATTCCGTCGGCGGTTAAGCAGTACCCTATTTTGTACGGGCCACTACTCCCCCTAGTTTTTTGAAAATAGAGTAAGTACTCTCTTTTCATAAAACTTTCTTTCTTTTTTGTTTCGTTCTCTTGTTGTACTTTATTAATGATAATTTTGTTATTTCTTGACGTATTATCTCGACCAGGAAATCTGCCAGCGCCTGCCCCTTAATCGTTGTCCGGGGCAAGTACTGCATATCAAATTCACTTAATTCTACAGCCCATTTCATCAGTCTTCCGGATACTTCTAGCTTGTACAAGACCCGTTTTAGTGGGAAAGATGTCATGACCGAGATTTGTATGGCATTGGAAGTACGGCCGAAGTTTTCTTGCCGAAGTGACTAAAGCCCATGCTAATTTTTCAATTATTGGGTATCTTCCCTCCGCCCCCGAGAAAGTTTTACTGGTGTAATAAATTGGTAACTGCATCTTCCCTTGTTCCCTTACCAGTACCGAACTTGCGGCAGACTTAGATAAGGAGAGGTATAGGAGCAAAGTTTCGTCGGGCTCTGGCTTTGAAAGGACAGGAGGCGTCGTCAAGTATTTTTTCAAGGCTTCTAAGGCCAGCTGGCATTTTTCGTCCCACTTAAACTTGCGGTTTCCCCTTAGCAAGTCGTAGAATGGAAGGCTTTTGTCTGAGAGTTTCGAGATGAAGCGACTTAAGGTGGCTGTCTTTCACGGTGCGGGGCTGTCCTGTCGCTTGAAATGCTTTTATTTGGTGTGGGTTCACTTCTACCCCTCGTCGGGTTACTAGATGACCTAGGAACTTTCCCGATCCTACCGCGAAGGCGCACTTGGCTGGGTTGAGTTTCATTGAGTGGGTGAGGAGGATCTGAAAGCATTCTCGCAGATGATCGACGTGGTCGGCGCCATCTTTGGATTTCCCTAGCATGTCGTTGATATAGGCTTCCATAGTAAGTCCCAATTGTTGGGCAAACATCTTGTTCACCATTCGCTGATACGTTGCCCCGGTGTTTTTAAGCCCAAAGGGCATCACCTTGTAGCAATATGTCCCCCGCTCACTGATGAATGACGTTTTATCACGGTCGGGAGGATGCATCATTATTTGATTATACCATGAGAAAGCGTCCATGAAGCTCATTAGCTTGTGCCCCGCGGTGGCGTCAATTATCATATCAATGTGTGGCGTGGCAGCAGAAAACTGTCTTTTGGACAAGCCTTGTTTAAGTCAGTGAAATCTACACACACTCTCCACTTTCCATTTTTCATGGGAACTACCACGGGGTTGGCGAGCCAAGTCGGATATTGTACCTCTTCGATGGTATTGTTTTGGAGCATTTTTGCAACTTCGTCATTTATTGCCTGGTTTCGATCAGTCCCCATTTTTCGCCTCTTCTGTTTTACCGGGATGTAGTTCGGGTTTACATTCAGTCTATGAGTGATGACGGTCAGATCTATTCCGGGCATGTCTGAATGATCCCATGCAAATACTTGGACGTATTCTTTCAATAATTCTATAACTCGATTCTTTCGGTCTCCGGTAAGTCCCGTGCCAATGTAGGTTGTTTTTTCTGGGTCTGTTGGGTGAATGGGTACTTACAGCAACTCCTCTACCGCCGGAGATCGTTCTTTTGCTGGGGTCGAGGAGTTGATTAATTGCTATAACTTGTTCTTGTTCCTCAAGGATGAGGAGTAGCATTCGCGGGCCCCCAGCTGGTCTCCTTGAATCTCCCTTACCTCACCCTTGCAGGGGAACTTTATTACTTGATGGTAGGACGACGCGACTGCCTTCATTGCATGAATCCATGGCCTGCCGAGGATGGCGTTGTAGGCCGACGGGCAATCCACAATTAAAAATTTCACTAATTTGTTGACTCCATTCGCGTAGACGGGTAGTTGGATGAAACTTCGAGCAACAGCGCTTTCACCCGAGAATCCTACTAGTGTAACCTGGGTGTCTTGGGCTTTCAAGTCTTCAATTTCCATTTCTTTCAAAACCCCGGCGAACAAAATGTTGGCAGAGCTCCCGGTGTCGACAAGCATGTGTTTCATTCGAACATGAGCAACGTCCAAGGTGATGACAAGAGCATCGTCGTGGGGGTGTTCTAATTCGGAGGCTTCCCCTCGGTTGAATGACAAGAGCACATCAGGGCCATCGCTGTCAATTGACGTCATAGCCCTTACTGATTGGACCCGTCGATCATGGGCCATCGAAGCCCGCACTGAATTTCCACACAGGTCCGACCCTCCCGAGATGACGTTTACGGTCTTCTTAATGTACGGCGGAGGGGACTGATCCCGGCTTTTGGTACTCCCCTGCTGGATGTGGAGTGCGACGTCCGAAACTAGGCAGTCTCGGAAGAATCCTTCTTTTACCAGGCGGTTGACATCTATCTTCAGCTGCCTGCACTCGTAGGTTGCATGGTCGTGCTCCCCATGGAAAGCACAATATCGCCCCTTATCTCTCTTGACGGGGTTCGTGGTCATTCGTGGGGGCCATTTGGTTTCCTTCAATCCCCGCAGTCATTTTATCAATTCAGTCAGGGTAATGGTCATCCGTGGTAGCTCCTCTTCTCCCCGTGGGGCGTGCGGCTGCACCGCCTCTCCTATGCTCATCATTACTGTCCCTCGGGAGCTCCTTTCGTTGGCCGAGCGGTTGTCAGTTCTATTATGAGGCCATGCAGCTAGTGTCTGATTCTTAGATTCGAAAAGGAAAGTATCTCCCGATGCCAAAGTTTCACGCGACACTTCCTCATTGTGCCGCTTCTCTTCTACTTCTAAGGCCACGTATCCTCTCGCCATAGTCAGGGCCCTTGTGAGGGACAAGCCAGGCTCCACTATGATCGCCTTCTTTAATTCCGAACCATGTATCAATCCCTGCATTAACGCTTTTGTCGCCACTGAATCGGTGCATTTTGGGATACTGACGTATTCCTCGCTGAACCTATTGATAAAATGTTCCAAGGGTTCGTCAAGGCGCTGGTGTATTAACATTAAATCCGTATCCACCTTGGCAGTTCACACACTTATCGCGAAATTGGCCTGGAATCTCAGGATGAGATCCTGGTAAGAATTTACTGTGCCTGACGGTAGGTTGTGGAACCAACGCAGACCGGGCCCTCTCCATCCTTGCGTGAAGGTCTTGCACTTGATTGCTTCCAAGTCCTCTAGTGGGACGGAGACGGTTAACATTTTTTGCTCAAATTGACATACGTATTCCGAGGGGTCTCCTGTCCCATTATACTCTGGTAATTTAGGGGCCACGTAACGCTGAGGGGCTTCTACGCACAGGATGTGGTTTTCGAAGGGTTAAAGGGTTGACCCCTCCATCCGAGCCCATTCGATGTGTTTTCCCATTTGGCTTTTTGCTTCCAATGCTATCAATTTGTTCCACATAATTTCTTGTAGTCTCTCCGTCTCTTTACTCGCCGCTGATTGATTTCCAGCAACCGTTGGATCCATAATTTGCTTTCGAGGTGTTGTTCGGAGCGCTTCCGCTTCGGTTATCTCTTCCACCTCGTCCCTGGTCCTTCTGGGCTGATCACTGTGGGGAACTAAGGCTTCTTGAGTGGCTAAGTTTCCTTTTTCCCCCATTTCTTCATGCATGCATCGGATATTATGGTTGCCTGAGAGATCGTTATTATCAGTGTGATTTTCCTTCTCAATCCCTCCTCCCATCTGGCGATTACCAGTTTCTTCCGCATGTGGTGGTTGTTGGTATCCTTCAAGGACAACTTTCATCTGTCCATTTTCGCTCTCAAGCCTTTGTATGTGCTCCTTTTGAAGGGCAATTTCCATTCCCTGGGTTGTCATTTTCCCTTCTTGTTGTTTCAGCCTCTCCAGGATCTCTTGCCATGGCGGGATTGGGTCCATGGCGTCTTCCCCTGTGCTAACAGTGTTCTGCGGTGCTCCAGGGTGGTTGTCTGGGTTGTTTTTGAGAATGAGATCTTCCTTTTCATTTGCCATATCTTTTATCGATTATCTTATGAAAAGGTTCTTTTTCTGGAAAAAAGAAGTTTCCCACAGACGGCGCCAAACTGTTTTGGCCGGAAAACAGTCAAGATTTCTTTTTAAGGGTTCTTCTTTTTTTCAGTTCCTAATCCCTTTTCTTTTACGTGATCCTTCTTTATATATCCTCTACGTATTTTTTGCTTGCATGGGTTATTTTTCCTTTGCCATTATTTTGCTGACACGTGTTCTTTTTCGTTCATTCTTTTTGCCCTTTGCCACGTATTCATGTTTTAATAGCTTATCTTTCTTGCTACACGTGTTAGCACCTTTAGTGGATTTTTAGAGTTATAATTCTTTCTAACTTAGGTGTTGTGTCCGTCGGCATTACAGCCATGAATGTATTGGTTTCATATTTTGCGCTTCAGTTTTTCTCCGTCGGCGCTCTCAGGTATTTCTTCCGTCAGAAGGATATCCAGGTGCCTCTTCTGGTCCTGCTATACTATTTTTCCTTAGTCAATTCTTGGTCCGTCGGTGTCTCTTTCCTTCATGTTCCGCCTTATGCTTCCGTCGGCATTCCCTTTACTTGCTCCCTAGTTTTTGGCGTTTTTCTCCTTCTTGTCTGTAGTGTCCCCTTATGGATTCACAATTGGTAGATTTGGTTATTTCGGGTCGGGCTTATATTCTTATATTCTTGGGCTTGGGTATATTTATTTTAATGGGCCCTTTTAATGTGGGCCTTTTAGCAGTCCTTTATTTTGTTGGGCCATTTTACTTCCAAGTCCAGTTTTTCCCCCCCAAACAGTCCCTTTTCTACATTATTTTATAAAAATTAAATGAGTACAATTACATTTTGATGCACAATGTTAGAAATTATTAATTACATACCACATCTTCCCTTATGCTACTATTCCACTCCGACCACTTCGATGTCTGGATTGGATTTTGTTGAATGTTCCCTTTACACCTTACGTAATTCCTAAAATGCCAAAAAAATACGTTAGCTACTAGTACTTGTATTTAGAAGTTTATCTTAGTGCAAATATAATTAGTACCTGAAATTTAGGAGTTAGTCGACTTTTAATAAATTTTAACCAATCAATAAGGTTAATTTCAGGATGCTTTCTGGGGACGTACTTGTAAATTTTAATAAATTGCATGATCCTTGCTGGAAAGTTAATAAAAGACTTCAAGAATAGAATGGCAAAAGACATCATTATGCCCGCATTAGAAGAATTATTTGCAACGGTTGGCATCCGTCCTTGGAAAGCATCCTGAAATTGACTACAGTTGCATCATATTTTTAGTTCTTCCTAAGCTGCATCATATTTTTAGTTGTGGATGACAACAGTTTCTGATAAGAAAGGAGGCCCTAAGGATTCTCAAAGAAATCGTCTACATTTTCTACTAACTTCAGCATATATGTCCAGATATAAACACCCTCAGTCTTTGACAAAAACACACCTTCAACAAATGCACACAACTCCAGCTTGTACACATCGTCTGCAACATCGCACGCCTCAAAAGCTAGCCAAAGGATTGTAAAAGTGACTCTTTTTCACATTATTGAGATAGTCCTGCAGTATCCGATCAAAATCACATTGTGTACTCAATTCTTTTGTCGAGGGACCACCGCTCATCTTTAGGCTTGTGATCAAACCAAACTCAGACAACTCAATTCTGGCTTCGATTTTACCCACATAAAACCACACTTCATCATTTTTGACCTCACTCTCTTTTTCCTCAATAACAGTTGATGCACAATCACCCCAGAGAATTTTAGATCATTGTCATTCTAAAAAACTCCAAAGGGAGTTTCCTTCACCTTGTCGGTCAACTTAAAGGCTTCGAACTTAGCTTTTATTGAAGCAAAATACTTATTTCCTCTAAAATGATACACCCTCAAAAATGCTCAGAAAATGGGAGAATGAGTTTTGGAGCCATCTGCATTTACAAACAAAAATGATTATTAATTAGAAATATAAATCGCACAGAAATTGCACAGGTATCACATAAATCGGACAAATATCGCACAAATATTGCAAAATATACAAACACAAAACTAGTGTACAGTGACTATGTAATCGCACATAAATTGCTTAAAATTGCACAAACATTCAAAAACCCAAAAAAAGCTATATCCCCTAACCTAGATTCTTCCCCAAACACAAAAAATTAGAAAACAAAAGTTTAATCAACAACATATTTCAGTTTTATCACAGATTCTAAATTTAAAAGATACTTTACAAAAAAACAATTAAAAAAAGAAACCTGGTTCGAGTGTCTAGTGGGTTCATGGATGGTGGCGGGGACGAAGATGAACGGAGACTGGTTCGAGTGGGTCTCGTGGGTCCCTGGGGTTTGAGTGGGTCTCGTTGGTCGCGTGGGTCTTGTGGGTCTCGTTGGGTCCATGGGTTTCGTGGGTCTCTTGGGTTGAGTGTTGCCGTGGTCGAGAGGGTTCGAATGGAGTGGGTGGTTTGAATGGAGGGGGTGGTTCCATGGAGGGGATGGCTTTGGTGCGGTGGTGAGAAGACAACCAAGATTGGAAGAGAAAGAGGAGAGAGAAGGAAGTTAAAGAGATTGGGGAGAAATGAAATGAGGGGTATTTTTGGAACTAACTTAAAACTAAAGAATAACTAACCTGTGTTTATTTTGTGGCCATCAAATAAGACTATGTGTGATATTTTAGCATGAAATGTCAAATTTTCCTAATATAATTCTATATTAGTACTTTAATTAAGTTAATTAGGGTTGTTAGTCTATTTCTAAATTTTAAGATATTATAATATGACATTAATAAAAGTGTTAAGTACGACTAGGGCTTTTAGTATTTCACATTAGCATTTCAACCATACATAAAAAAAAAATAAATAAATAAGAGAAGAACCTACCAATGAGCGAAGTGTAGCTCAAATTAATCAATTTTTGTTTTTGCTGGAAAAATAATAAAATCTATTTTGTTTACTGAGTGAAACCATCTCTTAAAATCTATTATGTTTCTTCTTCTTATTGTTAATTGTTACTTTTCTTTTTCATGTTATTTTTGTTTAATAAAATGAAGAAGATAACAAAAAGGAGTAATTCATTGTTATTCTTATTATTGTTATTATGTAAGTTCATTTCCTAATTATATTAATTATATACATTATGATTATGATATTTTAATTATATTTACTTTTTTTTAATTGTTACTTTTTTTCATTGTTTTTCTCTCCAATATATAAGATCACAATTAATAATGAGGTAACTAATTTCTTATTTAATTGAGGTAAGTTCATATTGTTCTTTTTTGTCTACTCTTACTTGCATGCATGAAGATATATGGAAAAAAGCATATTTATATTTTATAATTTCTAGTTTCGTATGTTGTTGCTACACTTTTTACTACTAATGTGATGTTATTGAAATAACAAAGAAATATACAAGTTAGAAGAAAGATAAAGAAAAAATTGCCTTAAATTATCATTAATTAGACTACTGATCAGGTACTCACCTGCATGGTCGTACTTTAGGCGCGTGCTCTGCTTTCATTTTCATGTTTATATTATTATTATCTGTTACTTAATTAATATGCTTATGGCTTTGAATTTGCATATCAAACAACCTTCAATACATGATTATTTTTATTTCATCCATAAATTTTACTTTCTTAAGTACAAACAATTTCACAAACAATAAGACAAATCATAAATTGTATATTTATCTTTACTTGATCAGTTGATCATGAGTATTACAATAAGCAAAGCAGAATGAAAGAAAGGAAGAAAAGAGAAAAGCTGAATTGAATTGATGAATTGAATGAAGTGTACAGAGGTATATATAGCAGTTCAGAACAACAGCAGGAGGGAGACAAACTAACATAACAAACTTAACTGACAAAACTAATTAACCTATTTAAACGGTAAAACAGTTAAGCTAATATCCCCCCCTCAAGATGGACTGTAAATGTCATCAACAGCCATCTTGCGGGCATCAGACATAAGAGTAGTAGAGGGTAGAGGCTTTGTAAAAGCATCAGCCAATTGCAATGTCGTGTTAACTTGTATAAGTCTGATAGGGGAAGCTTTGATCTTCTCACGAATGAAGTGACAGTCGAGGTCAATATGTTTGGTTCGTTCGTGAAATGTCGGGTTGTTTGCTATGTGAATTGCTGACTGGTTATCACACTAGATAAAGGCAGGAGTTGGTTGAGGAATTTGAAAGTCATTCAAGAGGTACTGAAGCCATGTAATTTCGCTGCTGGTGCTGGCAAGAGCACGATACTCGGCTTCTGCAAAACTCTTGGAAATAGTGTTCTGTTTCTTCGTTTTCCATGAAACGAGACAGTCCCCTATGAAGATGCAAAAACTAATAATTGAGCGCCTTGTTGTGGGGCAAGCAGCCCAGTCTGAGTCGGAGAACCCTCGGAGGTGTAGAGAAGAAGTGGATTTGTAAAGAAGACCTTGTCCCAGACACCCTTTTAAATACCGTAGAAGATGATGGACGACTTGTAAGTGAGGAGTTTGAGGAGAGGACATGTACTAGCTTAAAGTTTTTACTGCAAAGGTTATATCAGGCCTTGATAAAGTGAGATAGAGGAGTCGGCCTATGAGTTGACGATATGGGGAAGGGTCATCTAATAGGGTGCCTTGTTGATCATCGAGCTTGCTTCTTGGGTCCATAGGGGTTTTGGCAGGCTTGCTGCCTGTGTAACCAGTGTCAGTAAGAAGTTACAGGGTGTATTTACGTTGAGATAAAAATATACCCTCTGCTGAACGAGCAATCTCAAATCCCAAAAAGTACTTTATCGGGCCTAAAGCTTTGAGTTGAAATTGTGCATGAAGAGAGTCTTGAAGTTGATGGAGTAATTTGATATTAGGGCCTGTGAGTATAATATCATCGATATAGACGAGGAGAGCAATAAAAGTGTCATGAGATCCTCGTGTGAATAGAGTGTAATCTGCTTGTGATTGGGAAAATCCTTCTGTTAGAAGAGCATCAGAAAGCTTTTTATACCATTGTCGAGAAGACTGTTTGAGGCCGTAGATTGATTTATGAAGTTTGCAGACCAAGTTGGAGTTGTCTTCTGTGTTGGGAGGAGTAAAACCCGGAGGCAATGTCATATAAACTTCTTCTTGAAGGTCCGCGTTGAGAAAGGCATTGTTTATGTCGATTTGGAGAGTTGGCCAATTCTTGATAGAGGAAATGGCCAATAGGAGCTTAAAGGTGACCATTTTGGCGACCGGAGAGAAAGTGTCAAAAAAATCCAATCCTTCTTGTTGGTTGTATCCCTGAGCAACAAGTCGTGCTTTGCATCTTTCAACTGAGCCGTCACTGTTGTATTTTAGTTTGTAAACCCAACGACATCCTATTGCTCTTTTATTTGGAGGCAATTTGATCACTGTCCATGTTTTGTTTCTGAGGAGTGCAAATATTTCAGTAGCCATAGCATCATTCCACACCCTGTATTGGCTGGCCTGCTTGTAATTTCTTGGCTCAAAGAGAGCAGTTATTGCAAGAACAAAAGCTTTGTGATATTTAGAAAGCTTATCATATGAAAGAAATTTATGTAGGGGGTGAGGTGTAGAAGATTGATCCTGGATAATAGAATTGCATTCATAATCTTTTAGATAAGTAGGGGGTCTTGTGATTCGAGTGGTCCTTCGGGTGGCAGGAGGATCGATTGCAGTAGGATTGGGATTTGTACTAGTTGATGCAGGATTAATAGCATCATTTTCTGGTGCAGTAGCATCTGGTGCCATGTTAGATGGGGCTGCTGTGGTATAGTGTTGGACATTTGGAGCAGCAGCATCTGATGTGGGATCAGTTGGAGTTGCGTTGAACGTGACAGAGGAAGGATCTGCTGTAGGAAAGTCACTTATATATGTATGAGATAAAGTAGATGAGGGAAAGACCATATGAGAGAAAGGATCAACATGTACATCAGTATTATTGAGTTTCTGAAATGGAAAAATATTTTCATGAAAATAAACATTCCGAGAGATGAAAATTTGTTTAGTATTCAAATCATAAAGTTTGTAACCTTTGATCCCTTGGGGATAGCCTATGAAAACACAAGGTGTGGCTCTTGATTCAAATTTGGTGCGATTAGCCGTTAGAGTAGAAGCAAAGGCTAGGCAACCAAAGTTTTTCAAATTTGAATAATCAGGTAAGGCATCAAATAACAGTTTGAAAGGTGTTTTATTTTGAAGTAGAGGAGTGGGGGTTCTATTTATGAGAAATGCAGCTGTCATAATACATTCAGACCAGAATTTTATAGGCATGTTTGCTTGAAAGAAAAGAGCACGAGCCACATTTAATAGGTGCTGATGTTTTTTTTCAGCAATGGCATTTTGTTCTGGTGTTTCCACACAAGTGAAGTCATGCATAATTCCAAGTTTAGAAAAAAGATTTTTGAACACAAGCTCAGGTGCATTATCAGAACGAAATCATTTAATAGTGCATTGAAATTGGGTTTGCACATAGGAAAGGAACTGTGGAATTATGTCAGTAACATCAGACTTGTGTTTTAAAAGATAGATCCAAGTGAATCTTGTATTATCATCAACTAAAGTAAGAAAATACTTGTAGTTAGAATGTGAAGGAATATGGTAAGCGCCCCAAGTATCACAATGAACAACATCAAATTTATTTTTGGCAATAGAACTGTTATTAGGAAAAGGTATTTTTCTTTGTTTTGCAAGAGGACAAACATAACAAGGACTGGTTTTGTGTAAAGAATTAACAGTACAATTCAATTTATCACTAAGAAGAGCAAGTCTTTGTTTGGATAAATGTCCCAATCTCGAATGCCAAAGCTCAGCAGAAACAGATAAGGCATGAGCAGTACGGGTTGATGCATCCACCATGTAGAGACCATGGATGACACTACCTTTGCCAATCTCCTTCAGGTTGTGCTTGTCTTGAATGGAAAAATGATCAGTATGGAATTTAACTGTAGTGGAACCATTACTAGTTAAGCAACTAACTGAAATAATATTATATTTAAAACTTGGTACATAGAGAACTTCAGTAAGAGTTAGGTTATCATTGATAGCAATAGAACCACTTAGATTAACATTAATAGAGTCATTATTAGGTAGAATTAACCTGGTTTTTACAGTAGGACATAGATATTGAAACAATTTAACATTGTTGCATATATGGCGAGTTGCACCAGAATCGATTATCAATGATTAATTAACTGGTGTAATGTGATGATGAGATAGTAAGATCCCTATAGTTCCCGAAGAAGAACTAGGATCAGTAGTGGGCATACCAGCTTGATGATTGGCAAGTAAATTTAAGAGTTGTTGATATTGAAGCGCATTAAGTTGTGGCAAAAGGGTGTGTCCTTCATCACTGGAGGTTTTTGAATCTGTGTTGGTTTGGACCTGATCTGCAGAAGCTTCTTTAGATTTGTTCTTGAATCCAGGGGGATATCCATGGATCTTGTAACATTTTTCAACGGTATGACCAAGCACATCAGAATGTGTGCAAAAGGGTCTATTCCTTCTTGGAGGATGATTCTTGGATCCTTGATTGTTGGGCTTTGAGTTGGTATTTTTATCTGACTGAAAAGCAAAAGCCATATTAGTATTCGAATCTTTTTCAGAAGCAAGATTACCTTTCTGGTTTTCTTCCTGAGTAACTAAGTGGTACACATGGTTGGCTTCTGGTAATGGATCCATCAAGAGAATACTGCTACGGATCTGTGAAAAATGATCTGAAATCCACATCAGAAAAGACATGATATACTCCATGTGGTGATGTTCTTGGAGCTTCTTTACACCACCACAAGTACATCCATTGCAGGTACAATTCGGTCTATAGTTAGACAACTCTTCCCATATAGTTTTCAGTCGAGTGTAATATAAGCTGATGGTTTGGCTTTCCTGTCGAAGGTTCATCAAGCTTTTTCTAAGATTGAATATATGTGGCCCATTTCTTTGATGAAATCTGACCTTAAGATCTGTCCATATTGCAGCTGCAGATTCATCATAAAGCAAACTGGAAGAAATTTCTTTAGAAACAGAGTTAAGAATCCAAGATATAACTATGTTATTATTTCTAATCCAGGCATTTTTGAGATTAAAATTAGTAGGTTGAGGTTTAGATATAGAACCGTCTAAGAACCCCAATTTGTTCTTAACAGAGATGGCAAGTTGCATAGCACGGCTCCATGATATGTAATTATCTTGCCCTGTTAAAGGTTGAGACACGAGAATGTTACCAGGGTTATCACCATGATGAAGATAGTAGGGATTTGAGGGATCCTCCAGTGGATTTCTTTGACTGACGACTTGATTAGTAGAGATGGTAAGAGTTGTGACTCCAGTTTTGACTTCTTGATTGTCGTTCGCCATGGAAGATTTAAAGGAATAGTGCTAGAGGGAAAATCCAGGAGAGAAAAAGAAACGATTTCACAAAGAAATCAGTGAGACGTGAATAACAGAGTAGCTGAACAGGGCACCACCATCGCCGGAGAAGAAGACACGGCCTGGCAGGAGAAGGGCGAAAGCGTAGAAATCAGTGGGGAATCTTGATTCTCTGCTCTGATACCATATTACAATAAGCAAAGCAGAATGAAAGAAAGGAAGAAAAGAGAAAAGCAGAATTGAATTGATGAATTGAATGAAGTGTACAGAGGTATATATAGCAGTTCAGAACAACAGCAGGAGGGAAAGAAACTAACATAACGAACCTAACTGACAAAACTAATTAACCTATTAAACGGTAAAACAGTTAAGCTAATAATGAGTTTGTCACAATTAAAAGATTTTATAAATTAGTACTCTAAAATCTGACCAAGTATGTATATAGTATGTTTGATTATAATATTTCACAATAATTATGAGATTTTTACAAAAATACTGTTTTTATAAAACAACCTAAAAAAATTGTAAAACAACAAAATAGAACAATTAAAAACAACAATAGAACAACTAAAAAATAACTATAAAATAACAGAAAAAACTTAACACAATACACAGTATGAAACTTACACAGTATTTTTGAAAAAAAATTCGTCCCACAATAAAAAAGAAACTATATATAAAATTTCAGTATGTAGTGTAAAAATCCCATAATGATATAATAAAGCAACATCCATGTACAACTAATTACTTGAGTAAGACATTGTAAACAGTGTAAAAATTATGATTATGCCTTTTTCTAAAATTAATAATGTATCCTCCTCCACAATTTAATATATTTTTTAAAAAACAAAGCCTGATGTGTGTATAAATGGAAGAAAAGAAAGCCTGTGGCTGTGTATATGTAATTGGGATTTCGAAGCCTTCAATAATAATAATAATACTTATTTTGTCCCAAAAAAAAATCCCTAAAACCTAAAATTGCTCTTTCCTTTCTTCCCTTTCTTCTTCTTCCTGTAAACACCAATGGTTCTTAGTGGCGAGGAGAGAGAGAAAGGGAGAGGGAAAGGAATGAATTAGAAAAAGATGGGTAAACGTTTTTCTTTTTTAATTTAGGCTAACTTTTCATTCCACTTTCCTCTGATATTTTTTGTCTACTCCAATTTATTAATTAGGGCTTTAGAGATCAAGATGAACAAAAAAGACTTTTCTAATTTAAGGTAATTTGTTCAACATTTTTCTTTATTATCTGCACTTGTCTACTTTTGTCGAGAAAGACAAAATATATTATATTATTTTTCTCTTCACAATTAAATTAAATAAAAAAAAAATTAGTCTTCATCAAACTAGACTAACTATTTATAATATTAATTGGTTTAATTTTTTGTCCTAATAATTATTCAATTTTTAAATTAACTCTCTTTTATTAATTTTATCAAAACTTATAATTTATATATATATTTGCATTTCTAACATGATTAAAGGACAGCGATGATGTCCCGCCCAGTCCACGACCTAGGGAGAATGTAATATTTCATCACGACCCTTGTTTTTTTTAAAAAAAAAAAATCGAATTGAAGATCTAATGGCTAAGAGATGTTTTAGAATAATTGTCTTTTACTTGATCATGCATCATAATCCTACCACACATGACACATTGAAGCACTCCTCTCTCATCTAAAGGGAATCCTGGCACTCTATAAATTGTTTTTATTATTTCTCAAACTTGCACGCTATTTTTATAACACTCCTTATTTGGCTTAGTTTTCTCTCTTGCATTGTTTTACTACTAAGTTGAAGTGATTTGAATTACTATATTTGAACACCATCCTCCAACTCCAACTCCAACTCCTACTATCTAATAGAAACCATACAAGCAACCACAACAACAATAACAGCAGCAACAACAACACGTCAAACAAATCCTGATCGTTCTACATCATCAACACCAACTTTTCATACTCCTTCAAGTACTATTGATGGTGCAATAACACTGTGTATTTCTTAATAACACTGTCAATTAGCTATTATCTCTATTACAAATTTTTGCGATTCTTTAAAATAGTAGTTTTAACTACAAAATATTTTAATTATTTCATATAAATTAATGGATACATATATATATACCACAATTGTATATATACTTGTTAGTAAATTGTAAAAATAATCATATTTAAAATCAATTTATATTATTATATTACTTTACTAGATGAAGATGGGTAAACGTTTTTCTTTCTTGATTTAGGCTAACTTTTTATTCCACTTTCCTCTGATATTTTTTGTCTACTCAAAATTATTAATTAGGGCTTTAGAGATCAAGATGAACCGAAAGACTTTTCAAATTTAAGGTAATTTGTCAATCTTTTTTCTTTATTATCTGCACTTACCTACTTTTGTCGAGAAAGACAAAATATGTTATATTGTTTTTCTCATCTCAATTAAATTAAATGTCAAATTTTTAGTCTTCATCAAACTTGATTTTTCTTTATAACAGTCCTCATTTGGCTTAATTTTCTCTCTTGCATTGTTTTACTACTAAGTTGAAGTGATTTGAATTACTATACTTGAACACCATTCTCCAACTCCTACTATCTAATGGAAACCATACAAGCAACCATGACAACAATAACAGCAGCAATAACAGCACGTCAAACAAATATTGATCGTTCTAAATCATCAAAACAGACTTTTCATACTCCTTCCAGTACTATTGATGGTGAAGCGGTAATATATATATAAATATAACTAAGGCTTATTGAATAGAAATTTGTTGTGTATTTCTTAATAACACTGTCAATTAATTATTATGTGTATCACATATTTTTGTGAATCTTTAAAATAGTAGTTTTAACTACAAAATATTTTAACTATTTTATATAAATTAATGGATACATATATATATCACAATTATATAGATATGTACTTGTTAGTTAATTTTAAAAGTAATTCTATTTAAAATCAATTTATATAATTATATCACTTTATTAGATGAAAATGTGTAAACGTTTTTCTTTTTTAATTTAGGCTAACTTTTCATTCCACTTTCCTCTGATATTTTTTGTCTACTCCAAATTATTAATTAGGGCTTTAGAGATCAAGATGAAAAGAAAAGACTTTTCTAATTTAATGTAATTTGTTCATCTTTCTTTTCTATTATCTGCACTTGTCTACTTTTGCAGAGAAAGACAAAATATATTACATAGTTTTTCTCATCACAATTAAATTAAATACTAAATTTTTAGTCTTCATCAAACTAGACTAACTATTTATTATATTAATTGGTTTAATTTTTTATCCTAATAATTATTCAATTTTTAAATTAACTTTCTCTAATTTATTTTATAAAAACTTATAATTTTTATATATATTTGCATTTCTAACTTGATTAAAGGACAACGATGGTGTCCGCCCAGTATACCACCGACGGAGAATGTAATACTTTATCATGACCCTAGTTTTTTTTTAAAAAAAAAAATATATTGTAATGAAGATCTAATGGCTGAGAGATGCATTGGAATAATTATCTTTTACTTGATCATGCATCATCACTCTACCACACATGACACACTGTAGCACTCTTCTCTCATCTAAAGGTATTCCTGGCACTCTATAAATTATTTTTATTATTTCTCAAACTTGCATGCTATTTTTATAACACTCCTTATTTGGCTTAGTTTTCTCTCTTGCATTGTTTTACTTCTAAGTTGAAGTGATTTGAATTACTGTACTTGAACACCATCCTCTAACTCCAACTCTAACTTCTACTATCTAATGGAAACTATACAAGAAACCACGACAACAATAACAGCAGGAACAATAGCACGTCAAACAAATATTAATCGTTTTACATCATCAAAACCAACTTTTCATACTCCTTCCAGTACTATTGATGGTGAAGCGGTAATATATATAAATATAACTAAGGCGTATGGAATGAAAATTTGTTGTGTATTTCTTAATAACAGTGTCAATTAGTTGTTATGTGTATCACAAATTTTTGTGAATCTTCAAAATAGTAGTTTTAACTACAAAATATTTTAACTATTTTATATAAATTAATGGATACATATATATATCACAATTATATAGATATGTACTTGTTAGTTAATTTTAAAAGTAATTCTATTTAAAATCAATTTATATAATTATATCACTTTATTAGATGAAGATGGGTAAACGTTTTTCTTTTTTAATTTAGGCTAACTTTTCATTCCACTTTCCTCTGATATTTTTTGTCTACTCCAAATTATTAATTAGGGCTTTAGAGATCAAGATGAACAGAAAAGACTTTTCTAATTTAATGTAATTTGTTCATCTTTTTTTTCTATTATCTGCACTTGTATACTTTTGTAGAGAAAGACAAAATATATTATATAGTTTTTCTCATCACAATTAAATTAAATACTAAATTTTTAGTCTTCATCAAACTAGACTAACTATTTATTATATTAATTGGTTTAATTTTTTATCCTAATAATTATTCAATTTTTAAATTAACTTTCTCTAATTTATTTTATAAAAACTTATAACTTTTATATATATTTGCATTTCTAATTTGATTAAAGGACAACGATGATGTCCCGCCCAGTACACGACCCAGTGAGAATGTATTATTTCATCCTTACCCTTGTTTTTTTTTTAAAAAAAAATCGAATTGAAGATCTAATGGCTGAGAGATGCTTTGGAATAATTATCTTTTACTTGATCATGCATCATCACTCTACCACACATGACACATTAAAGCACTCCTCTCTCATCTAAAGGTAATCCTGATACTCTATAAATTGTTTTTATTACTTCTCAAACTTGAATGCTATTTTTATAACACTCCTCCTTTGGCTTAGGTTTCTCTCTTGCATTGTTTTACTTCTTAATAACACTGTCAATTAGTTATTATCTCTATTACAAATTTTTGTGATTCTTTTATAGTAGTTTTAACTACAAAATATATAAATTAATGGATACATATATGTACTTGTTAGTAAATTTTAAAAATAATTCTATTTAATTTATATAATTAGATCACTTTATTATTTTTATATTTATGTTTTATCTAACTTTCATTTTATTAATTTATTATGATAGATCAAAGACATAATGAAACTAGAGGAGGATGAAGTTAAAAGATTGAAGAAGTTTGAATTTCAATATACTAAAATGTTTAAAATCGTAATAATAATTGAAGGGTTTCTATTTACCCTTTTGAATTTCAAGCCGTTTATAATAGAGTGTAAATACGAACTTATACACGTAATAATACAATGCACCATAATCTGTTTGTCTTTACTGAATATTATTGGTATTCTGGGTGACATTTGCTCGACAAGTATTGTATGGTATTCTCTCCATACTGATATGGCGAAAAAATTTAAAGATGATACAACTATTATCTTTATAGATGAAATTATGCCCCAACATCTTAAGAAGGTGCATAGTGGTAAGAAATATTATAGATATATTTATGGAAGGAATTATTGTGTTTTTGGGTTCATTATTTTTGGAGGAGTTGTTATAGAAATGACTTATAGAAATGTGAGTGTTTTAAATCATGTGTGTAAACAGGTACAAATTTATTATTATATTATTATTTCAATTATATAAACTCTTTTTTATATATATAATATGTATAACATGTATATCTTTTCACTTTTGTAGCATAAGTAATGAAGGAGGGAGAAGTGATGGTCTCATGGGCACAAGTTTGTTTGTTCTATTTTTTCTGTTTTTTTTTAGGGGGGGAGGCGGGCTAAGAGTGGCATTTACCTAGCTTGGTCCGTAAGAACTTATTAACTATTTGTCTTTATTTTTATTTATTTAATTAGGTACCTATTAATGCATGATCTTTCTTAATTATTATTTTTGTTTATTTAATTAGGAACTTATAATTTGCTTTTCTTTTGTTTATTATTTATTTTGAAAGACAGAACTAGCTAGTAGACTTTAAAAGTTAGCTATTTAAGTAATTAATTAGTTATACATGGATGTTGCTTTATTATATTATTGTGAAATATCATAATTAAACATGCTATATATATACTTGATCAGTACTCATTTGTAGAATTTTCTAATTGTGACAAACTCATCATAATGAAAAAGTACAGTCATGCATGCATGGTGAGTACCTGAGTATTCTAATTCATGATTAGATTATTTATTATTTATGGCAATTTCTTCTTCATCTTTCTTCTAACTTGTATTTCTTTGTTATTTCAATAACATCACATCAGTACGAAAAGGTGCACCAACAACAGAAATAAGCCTTAAAATTTGAAAAAAAAAAAAAATTAATTTTGGAAAAAAAAAAATTATTCCTACACTAAAATAAACATTTTCACTGTAGAAATTATTGAGAATGATATATTATATTTACACTACTACAAAAACCCCCTTTATAGGCGGTTTTTAAGCCCTTTCAGCGTCGGCTTACGCGAAATTCGCTACCGACGCTGATCAGGGCGACGCTAAAGGGTTTAAATGAACCGACGCCATATGTAGCGTAGCAACCGACGCCATAGGTACGCGAATTTTAGTTTTTTCAATTTTTTTTTAATTTAATTATATAATTTTAATTATATATTTATAAATTTATATATTGTTTTATTTAATTTAAATTACATATTTATTTTTTAAAATATAAATTAAATATTATTTAAATTTGGGTAAAATACATAATTAATTTCATAAAAGTAATTAAATATTGCACAAACACTAATGTAAAATTAGTTAAAAATATTAATAAGTTAATAAATCTAACTACAAGTTAATCTATAAAAATTACATAATGAAGAAAAATTCTTGGACCTTTCAACCTCAATCGTCACCCTGAATCACCGCCATCAATTGTTCTATCCACTTTCGCTGTAGTGGTAATAATTCTGTTTTTGGATCGTATTGCTTCTTACCCCCAAACTGTTAAAGAAATTAAAAATTTATATTAGTTTATATATGTATATTATATATTTGTTATTATAATAAATATATACCATAATCAATAATTAAAACTTACAGCATTTTGATCTTGTATGTAACGGCTGGGGTTTGCACGTGCGACGATGTCAGTGATATATTTCAAAACATAAAAACCACATTCTTGGCTTTTAGGTTGTCTTGGACAGTTTGCTTGGTTAATTCCTAGCCACGGGCCAAGATACTCATGTGCGTTCCCTATATACATGAATGTCCTGTTTTGGAAAATTATATTAGCATTTCAATTCGTTAGTTAATTTAAATTTGTTACATAAGAAGTCATTAAATTATTACCTTCCGATCATTTGTTCTATTTCTTCGGGAATTGGGCGGCCACTTACAGGGTTTAAATGGATAATTTTCCTTGGCGTAACCACCACTAGCGTCCAATGCATCCTAGAAAATTATATTGGAATATAAGTAAGATAGTATAAAAATAATTTGAAGTCATAATATTGAAATGAACAATTAGCACTAAAGAATTTAATAAAGTTTACCCGATATTCCAAGGAATAAAGAACATTTGGTGGTTGTTATTCATTAATGATAACCATTTAGCCAATCGTCTTGCCGCATCGTCAAAAGACTGACTCTTTTCTTCATCAGTGTTCCCATGCACTACGAGAAGCTCTAGGTCGTAAAACTTGAAAATTTTCCTCAGACCGTTGATGCTCTCCCATATGTGCCTGCCAAAAAAGTGTTAGTGTCTTATAATAATTTGACTATAATTTGATATAAGGTTAATTAGATTAAAGAAGATTATACATCATTCCAAACAGCATTCCCTGGTTGCCGATGTAGTCACACGTAGCAACCTGCTGCAAATCGTCTTCAGATAACGTGATCTGGGTACGCGGTACAATGAATCCTCGGGGGACAGGAATTGTGATTATATCACGTTTATCTTTGAGCCTCAGGAATTCACGAATCATCCATTTTAGCGAATTAGGGATCAACGCCATCTTCTCTTCCGTGAACAAGTCATCTTCCCGTGCACCACCGCCTTGTGGAGAAAGCATCGGAGCTTTCCCCTTCGACGCATCACGTCTTGAGGGCGGTTGAGCCAGTGGACCCTAAACAAAACGGAACATAATATATCAAATTTTATCCAAATTCTACCGAAATTTCGGCAGCATAACAGTTGTAATTGAATGCCCCGAAAAATTTTAAACATGCCTGTATAACGATAAATAACACATATATAACAGTAGTTCGTTCATCCATCCCACCGCAGCACATATATTCGCAGAACCTACTTCATTACGGATGAATATTGAAGATATTCAAACTCCACTAATCATTAAGAATTAATTTATAAGAGAAGTTACCTCGGTTGTTAGAATTAAGTGTTTAGGCCAAGAAAGGAACATCTGCGATACGTCCCTAACATATCTGCACCCTTCAATTGGGATTGGGATTTCAGCGTCCTCTTCCAGGATTTCTGACAACAGAATCCGGACATGTGAATCATCGTAGTCCTGGCAGTGAACAGTGATTTTACCAACATGCTCGTACAAATACGCTCGGGCCACAATGTTGTCGATGTTGTCAGAGCAGAGATGTACTTGCTGATTAACGGCCACATGGTCATCAAAATTGTACAGGATACCTTGGTCCTTGAGGGAAATAAACTCCTCAGCATAAGTTTGTGGTTGTACCTCATCCTCAGGAGCGTATGGTTGTGGAACATACGCCTCACCAGCCACCTCTTCTTCTTCCTCTTGTTCGGCAGCGTTTCTCTGCTGCTTAAGGGATTGGACTTTGGCTTTTAATTTTTCAATCTCCTTCGCTTGCCGAGCCACAACATCAAACACTTCCCTTTTCTTCCTACCGAACAGTTGAGATGCCCTGGTCAGGAACCTACAAATCATAAAATGCAAATTAGCTACAATTTTATTTGTGTAACTAAATAAATAACATTCTAAGTAATAGCATACCCAGTAGCCCTGATACGTCCAGGATGCTCTGGTGTCCCGAGCGCCTGCGTCAAGATATCGTTTTGGCCCTGAACCTGAATTTGTCCCTGACTAAGCTTCTCCTCTAATTGAGCCTAATGCACGCATATATTCAAGCAATTAGTATATGAATTATATACACTAACTCATGAGAAGAACTCAATTAAGGATTAATATATACTTACTATCTTCTCTGCAATTTCCTTGTCGTAATCAGTGACAAGTTTTCGACTCTTGGTGCGAGATTTAATCCAAACACGGTGGCAGGGGGGATTTGCAACTTCGAGATCCTTTTTCTACATCACGTTATAACAATTAAATGAGTACCAATTAAATTTTATAGCAAATTATAGCACATTAAATTTTAAGCATTACTTACCATAGCTTCCCGTACGTTCACCATTCTACTCCGACCACTACGATGTCTGGATTGAATTTTTGATGAACGTTTACATTGCACCTTACTCAATTCCTACAATGCCAAAAAAATACATTAGATACATGTACTTGTATTTAAGAGTTTATCTTAGTTTTAATATAATTAGCGTACCTGAAATTCAGGAGTTAGTCGACTTTCAACAAAAGTGCACCAATCAGCAGCGTCGATCTCGGGGTGCTTTTCAGGGACTTGTGCCAGTCGTCCCAGATCCTTCTCTTGCAAAGCGGGCATTATGATGTCTTTTGTCATCCTATTCTCGAAGTCTTTCATTAACTTCGCAGCTAGGATGAGACAATCATGTTTGAAGGAGTCCGGCACAATGAACCCCGTCTAGTTTGAAGGAAAACAAACACGGTTAGAGTGAACATTTGAATTAATAGAAAAACAAATCGAAATTCTAACAAATAACAGCTTACTTGGATGTCGTTCCAAACTTTATTTTTTAGAGTCAGGTTGACTTCTTTCCAGTTTTTATGGGACAACCCTATCGTCTGCCGGCATCTGACACCTAGAGTGGATACGAGCTTAGCATAGCTTTTCCCGCAGTATTGTCCTTTGTCATTAACCTCAAGGGTCACTCTTTTGCCTTGATCCATTAGCTTGGATATTTCATTCATTTGAGTAGGCCCTCTTGTAGGTATTACTGTTGGACACTCTGCCTCTGGGTCTGAATCAGATCCTGAACCCGAGTTGGCCATATCTACACCATTAACAAACAAAATTGATAATCATGCTACTAACACTCAATTCTACCGAAATTTGATCCAAATTCTACCGAAATTTTGGCAGCATAACGGCTGTAATTGGACGTTCCCAAAAATTTTAAAAGTGCCTAAAGTAACAAACAAAACAAATATAACAATACAGAACAAAGAAACTAACATAAACAATACAAAATTTATCCACCCATCCGACCGCAGTACATGTATTCGCATAACCTACTTCACTACGGATGAATATTTAAGATATTCAAACTCAACTAAGCATGCATTGATAATTAATTATAATAACAAAAGGTTAGCTGATGGATATACCTATTGCAAATCCGATCAACACCGAAATATGTCGATCGACTCTCAAATATTAGCACACAACCTATAACATAATGCAATATACAACCAAATTAAAATTTTAATTATTAAATTACTTACTAGTTATTAAACAAAATAGCAAGCTACTAGTTACTAATTTCCATAGTTAATTTTTTTAAAAATAACATATACATATATATACATATATAATCAATTAAATATCACACTACCATTATTTTTAAAACTTTAACTCTAAACTAATTAAATTCCTACTACCTCTCATTCTCATTCACAACAAATATATATACAATACAAATACACAAATAGTATATACACAATATATATACACACAACATATATATAAACACATATTCAATAATAAAATACAAAATATATACATATATATATTATATATTAAGTAAATAAATATTTACCTTATAAACGCAATCCGGCGACAAATTGCGACCAAAAATCCGGCCACCTATAGCACACACAATATAATATTAATAAAATGAAAAAAATCCTAAAAAAAATTTACAAAAACGAAATAATACCAATGTACATTAATAAAATGAACAGAAATCATATTTATACCTTAATGAACGTTGAGATTAAACGATTTTTCCGCTAAAATCGGTGGTCGGAGTTAAACCACCACCTTTTTTTAAAATAGGTTCGGCTACAGTGTAAATGGGTGAAAAAACAAAACTTTTTTAGTGTATGGGATTAGATATTGAAAATAGAAACTTTTAAGACAAAAATGAGGTGAAATGGTGAAGAAATGAGAGAGATATGGGGGTTTTTAGAGGTGGTTGGCGAGGGTTTTCGTGGGTTCTCTCTGCTGTAGAAGTGGCTGGTATATGCTGGAGAAGAAGAAGTGAGGAAGAAGAAGACAATGCAGAGGTTATTCAGGGGAGACCCTATGCCGTCGGTTCTTTGCTAGGAACCGACGGCATAGGGTCTCCCCAAAACCCTCAAAAATTCCCAATTTCCAACCGACGGGATAGGATTTATTAATATATATATACCTACGGTTTTTACCAAAAAACCGCCTCTAAATGTCAATTTCGAATAAGGTGGGTGTTTTCACACCCTTTAGCTTCCCTTTTATAAAATGGGTTAAAAAAAGGGAAGCTAAAGGCCCATATTGTAGTAGTGTTAGTTGATTAATTTTTGGAAAAAATTTAAATAAAGTTTTTTTTTTTTTTTTTGAAATGGAAATCTTATATTAAAGGACAAACATTACACAGGATTCGGCTCATCAAGCAAGACTGCTTGCCGAGCACAAGGAGGTATAACCCCAATCCACATAGCACTAACTTTGTGTACCAAAGCATAATTGGCTACAGCATGAGCGGCTCGATTAGCCTCTCGAAAAACAAAGGAGATATCAACACAACTATCATGAGAAAATAAAGCTCTAATTTGGTCTAACAGTCCATCAACGTCACGGCAGCCATTCTCCTTATTTTGGATTAACTTAACAGCTTGTAGACAGTCGGTTTCGACATTAAACCTCCGTAGTCTCCTCTGTAGTCCGGCCTGCAGTCCCTTCTTGATAGCCATGAGCTCCAATTGCAGTGGAGGAAGCTCTTGTTGTAGCACTGTAGCAGCAGCACAAAGAACTGCACCAGCCGAATCTCTCATTACATACCCCAGGCCAGAGTGCAATCCTCCTGGTTTAACCCCAGCATCCACATTTATTGTCACTTGATCCACCACAGGAGGCACCCATCTCCGATCCTCCACCATCGCTGAATTGCTCCTGCTGCCCGCCTCGCCTCTAAACTCATCAAGGTACCTGCCACACCATTCAATCATATCTTCTGGTTTCGGATGATAACCACCATGAACCACACTATTCCTCACATTCCAAACATTCCATGATACCAGTAAAAAGAATTCCAGCTTCTCTTTTTCCCATTCAGCCGCCATGCGCATCAGTAAAGAGAGGTTATCAGTTCCCAACATCTTTTTAAACTCATCATATACACCACTTACAACCCAATAACCTTTGCTGGCCTTGCATTCCCACAAAGCATGGGCAATAGACTCATCAACATGACTGGATCATCGAGAACAGATAACACCCGAATTAATACCTCGCTTAGCCAAATTGACATTCGTGGGCAGCCAATTATGTGCGACTTTCCATACAAAATGCTTCACCTTAGGAGGGATTTTGAGTCGCCACAGTTTCTTCCACCACTGAACCAAAGAGTGATCACTGGACTGATGATGTTCAGTAATCAAGGAACTAGCCATTCGATACCCACTCTTCACCGTATACTCGCCATTTTTGCTGTAATGCCAAAGGATTTTGTCTTCGAAGTCCCAATCCGAACAAGGAATGGCTAATATCAACTCAGCATCTATAGTATTAAAAACGGATCGAATGAAACTTTCATCCCATTGTCCATCTGCCCGCTTCAAATCAGTGACATAAAGATTTTCAGGAAGTGTAGGTTGATCATACACCTTGAAAGTGAGAGGACGTGGGAGCCAAGGATCTTCCAACACCCGAACACTCTCGCCATTACCAACTCGCCATCGATAGCCTTTCAAAATTAGTTTCTTTCCCCAAATAAGGCTTCGCCAAACAAAGGATGCATTGGCCCCACATCCAGCCTCCAAAAACCCCTTGCGTGGAAAGTATGAAGCTTTTAAGACTCGGCTACACAACTGTTGTGGATGTCGTATACACCGCCAAATTTGTTTCGCAAGAAGAGCTTGATTGAACATCCCCAAGTCCCGAAAACCCAAGCCTCCTTTATCTTTTGGCCGACACAAGTATCGCCATTTGCACCAATGAATTTTCTTCTCCTTATCCGATGAACCACACCAAAAATGTGATGCCATCCGATGAAGACTTGAGATAGTTTTTTTGGGCAGCTTAAAACATGTCATGGTGTAAGTAGGAATCGCTTGAACAATGGCTTTAATTAAGACTTCCTTCCTCGCCACAGAAAACATAGAGTTTTTCCAACCCTTCATCTTTCCCAACACCTTATTCTTGATCTCATCAAGAAATTCCTTCTTGTTCCTTCCCACAAAAGAGGGCAAACCCAGATATTTACCATGGTTGTCAACCTCCCGAACCCCCATCATTCCAGTCAGCTGGGATCGGGTTTCAGCAGACACATTGCACCCAAAACAAGCTTCTGACTTATGATAATTCACAATCTGTCCAGAGGCAGTTGTATACTTAGTCAATATCTGTTGAAATTGTAGACAACTATCCATATCAGCATCAATAAAGACAAGACTATCATCTGCAAAGAACAGATGAGAAACCGAGACTCCCAGTCGACCAAACCGAATCCCTCGAAGCCTACCTGCACTCTCCTCTTGCTAAATTAGACTAGATAATGCTTCTGCACAGAACAGAAATAGAAAGGGGGAGAGGGGGTCCCCTTGTCTCAAACCCCGCTCAGGTATCAACTTCCCTTTAATTTCCCCATTAATCAAAAAAGAGAAACTTGTTGAAGTCACACATCGCATGATCTTGTCAACCCAACATTGAGCAAATCCCAACCGGCTCATCACCGCACTGAGAAACGACCATTCCACTCTATCATATGCTTTCGCCATATCAAGTTTTAGGGCCATTTTGCCCCCGTTCTGAAATCAATTCTTCCTCATACAGTGGAGACTTTCATACCCTATGATAGCATTATCATGAATAAGCCTATCCTTAATGAAAGCACTCTGCGTATCCGAGATAATCAAATCCATCACACCACTCAACCGGGCAACTAGACATTTCGAAACTATCTTGTATATCACATTACATAGGCTGATGGGACGAAACTCTTCCACTTTTTTCGGCTTCTCTACCTTCGGGATAAGCGCAATTATAGTTTCATTTAAGCATTCCAAATTAGCACCATGATTTAGAACCTTCAAACACATGCCAATCACGTCCTGCTTCAAGTTACTCCAAAACTTCTGATAAAAGAGAGCTGGGAGACCATCACACCCTGGTGCTTTAGTGGGATTCATATCCTTAACTGCCTTAACAATTTCCTCAGCAGTAAAGTCTTCAAGTAGCATTTCATTCATATCATCCGTGACTTTCGGAGGAATCACATTTATCACCTCTTCAAACACATCATGCGGCATAGAGGAAGAGCAAAAAATATTCTGAAAATAATTTTCCACAAGCCGCTGAACCATGCCCGCCTCACTGTGCCATACCCCCATGTCATCCATCAACCCTTTGATCGCATTTTTTTTCCGGCGAGTCGATGCCTTACGATGAAAGAACTTCGTATTCAAGTCACCCCATTTTAACCATAAAGCCCTACTACGTTGGCGCCAATACTTCTCATCCTTTTCTAAAACTGCATTTAATTGCTTCTCAATTTTCTTCACCTCCACCCAAGCCCCTGGATCTGAACTGGAAGATAATTCAATCAAAGTTGTTTTCAGCTTTTTAATCTTCTGATTAAGAACTTTCTTCTTTTTCCGGTTCCAACTATCAAGAGCTCTTCCCACTTCCCCAGTTTTACGTTTGTAATCACCACCGGAAATAACTACATCCCACTCTCGCCAATTCTTTTCCACTATTTCTTTACATTGATCCTCTTCACACCAAGCCTCCTCAAAGTGGAACCGACCTTTTTTGGTGTTCTTAGCCTCCCCATTCTCATCATTAACCAAAGGCATGTCAACAACCAGTGGCTTATGGTCAGACTCCCACCAATCCAGCACTTGGATATCTGCCCCATCAAAACTCAACAACCATTCTTCATTGCATAAACCTCTATCCAGGCGCTCCATAACTGTGTTGGATTCATGTCCATTGCACCACGTAAGATCAGATTTGTTAGAGCTAAAATAAATCAATCGACAATCATCAATGACCTCCCGAAACTCTTCCATAGCCCCAGCACTACGCACCCGGCCCCCAACCTTCTCAGCCAAACTAACAATTTCGTTAAAATCTCCCACACACAACCAAGGCCCATGAATTTCCCGCTTAATGTTTCGTAATAATTCCCAAGAAAACCGTCTTTGTGAAGCATCCGAATTACCGTAAAAACAAGTTAAAGACCAAGGGAGAAAATTATTACCTGCTACCCTCGCAAGAATATGTCCCACAGAACTCGAGTCCACTCTAATCTGAATTCCTTCCTTCCACATCAACAATAGACCCCCACTCAGTCCCACTCTATCCACCGAATAGAAATTCTCTCCAAACTGCAATGTTGCACATAAACGTTGAGCTTGATAATTAGTAAGTTTACTCTCAGCAAGAAAAACAATACTTGGATCAAACTCTTTGATATGGAATTGTAAAGCTCTCAATGTCCAAGGGTTCCTAATTCCTTGGACATTCCAGCGTAAGAGTTTCATTGCGCTCGGCGGCCTTGCTGCACAAGGCTCGCCGCTTCAGTATGAGTAGATGGAGATGGGAAATCAAGCTTGCTAGAAATACCCGCCCCCGACACAGTAAACGCAACTTCCTCCTCCCCGTACCTGATCTGGCTCGAAACTTTATCAACATATTGATCCTCCAAAGACCGCCCATCCCCACAAACACCACTATCAACAATCAAAGGCTTCACAGATAATCCCGTTACACCCCCTCGGTTCCCCCCCTTCGCATGAGCTTTAGATTTAATGGAAAGCTTCTTACGCTGGCTCTGTTTACTTGAATTACCCCGGTTCACCACTTCCGTCCCCCCAAATGTAAAATTGTCAATACCTTCAATCTCTATAGATACTTGTTGGACTTGCTTCCCCTTGCTCAGCATACATTGGAGAGCTTCAGATTCCAAAGAAATATCAGATACCCCATTCTTTCTCTTTTTCTTCTCATGGTCAGAGCTCTCATTTTCCTTGGAAATATTCTGTGAAGTGCCTTGAATTGGGCCTACTGCTTTAATCTCCCCCATTAGCTTTATTAAGTCTTGGTCCAGCTTCATGGACTCTCAAATCAGGCCCAATCGTATTATGTAAGCCCAACCCCACATTAGTACCTTGTCCTTCTTTTTGTTGCACGTGCATCATAGACCCCCCACAACCCATAACTTTTGTAACTTCCATATCCACGATCTTTCCACCCATGTCCTCCCTTTCTCTGCTAACTGCCACTTCCTCATTGGCAACCGCTCCAGCTCCGGTATCGCCAACCGACTGACCATAGCATAAAGTTTCAACCATAGCAAATACCTTTTTAATAGAAAAATTTATAACTTTATCTACTTTATAATACTTAATTACATTATATGTGCATAAAAATTTATTTACAATTTATTATATATTTTATTAACTATGAGAAACATATTCTTAATTTTATATATAAAGTATGTATGATAAAAATAAATAATAAATATATAAACATATATAAAAATAAATAATAAACATATTCTTAATTTTATTACGGCAAATTGCAGTTGTTACCAATTTCATTTTGGCTACTGCTCTGTATGGAATTTGGAGAAATAGGAGTAGATGTGTGTTCAAAAACTATGCTCAATCAGCGGCCAGCATTGTTGCTGAAATAAAGAGACTGCTTCTGTATAGATTACATAGCTTTTCTAAGAGAAAGATGAGCTCTAATGATCAATTTTATTTACACAAATTATTTAGGATGTTGAGAAACTGATAGCAGGGAGTGTGTTTGCTCTTTTGCCTTTTGTTTCTGTTGTATTTTGTGTTCAGTGATTAATGAAAGTTTCTTTCTTGATAAAAAAAAAATTAATGCTAACTGCCTAATCTATAACTTAAACATGTAGTCATTACAAACCTAGTCTTTTGAACTTTCAAGAGTAATGTGTAATTATTAATTTTATTTTATTAATTAAAATTTATATTGTTTCGGAAGAATGTATATGTGTATACATGTATTGTATTGTATCTTAATAAATTAATTAATTATAATTATTATTTTTTAGAGCTATTATACATTATTTTGTAATTTGTAATTGTATACATATGTTAAGAAGTTTTAAAAATTACAATGAAATAAAAATAGATAATATAGAATGTAGAATATAAGAATATTAGAAATCATTGTTGATCCTAAACTATGTATGTGAATATATAATTATAAACTATATATAAATGATGTGTCAAATAATATTATTTTTTCCATTAGTTATGTGTAAATATTAAGTATTTGGGGCTTTTTTATTTTTACACTTTAAAATATTTTTTTTTTGTATTTTTACGGAATTCTACATAGAAACTCCTATTGCAACTAGCGCTGCAACCTAAATTGCAACAAAAAATCGTACAGAAACTCCTATTGCAACTAGCGCTGCAACCACTTTAGAAACTCAAACCGTAAGTTTGAAAAAAAAGTTAAAAAAAAAACTAGTATATGGGATAATTCCCCTTATATAGAAATGAGTTTTATTGCCCATAAACTAAATTATATATACATATTTTTTTAAAAAAAATCTCAATTATATGATCTATAAAATTGTTATGAATAAATAATATATTTTGTGTTTAATAAAGACTAATTATATATAGTTGTGTAAGGAATACAAATAATTTTTATATGTTACAAATTATGTTAATTCCATTTTTGGCATATTTAATTGACAAAAATATTTTATTATTTATTATTATTTTCGGCTTGAGTATTTAAAATGGTTTCTTTATTTTTTGTATTCAAACTTAGAAGGAAAGTTGTCTAGTTTTTCTATTTATAGAAGTTGTGGTAAAAATGGTAAGTTTGATTACACAATTAATTCTTATCTAACCAGCTGATATATTCTGATCTTGTGAGAGTTTCCCAATTTCTTAGATCAAATTTCTTGAAGAGAAAACCGGAGATAAACTTTCTTTTTCTATAAAAGGAAGGCTGTACTAACTGCCCACGATTCTGTAGGTACAGAAATGGAAATTCCTGGGGTGATTGAAGATTTATTTTAGGGAAGTTTCTAGTGGGCTGGGGTCTTGTTCAGACCGTGTGTAAGCTATCAATAAGGTGTATATTGATTATAAATACACCTTATAGCAGCTAGGTTTAGTACCTCTCTTATATCTTTGAATTTCACTCATATCTTTAGAAAAAAGAGAGTCTTTATTTTGTAGAGAAGAGTTGTTCGACTCTTACTCTTTTTATTTGTAGTTTGTATTGTCTTGAGTCTGTATTCAAGTATATAACGAAGAAGAACATCAGTGCAACCTTAGGGAGAAGGTTTTACAAAGCTTTCAGGAGATTGCTTTTCAAGTCTTGCATCGGGAGGATTCAAGCACTCAACCTTCAGGAGAAGGTTTTATAAAGCTTTCGGGAGATTGCTTTTCAAGTCTTACATCAAGAGGATTCAAGCACTCTTTAAGGTGATCGAAGGAATTTTGAGCTCTTGGAGTTTTATCAAGATCCGGTTAATAGGTGGAATACATCAAGCTTGCGGCATATAATAAGAGGGAGTTTATTTATGCATAAGTCAATTACTTTGTATTATTGAGACTGGTCTAATGAATCTTATCTCTGCACGTGGCCCCATGGACTAGTAATAATCTGAAAGGATTGTTGAAACCACGTACAAAAACCTTGTGTGTTTTTACTTTTCTGTACTGTTTGTTTTTCTGGTTTCTTCTGGAGTTACAGAGTTGTCTTCTGTTACTATAGAAAAACTGTTTTCAGTACTATTTTCATTATTTCGCAATTAATTAAACATTTAATTAAATAATAAAACTGGGAATATTAAAATACAGAATTTCAATTGGTATCAAAGCAGGTCACTAAGTTCTTAGTGAGATCTCGAATTTATTCTGTTTAATTTTTTGAGTGAGATGTCTTTGTTTGCAGAAGGAAGCTCTATCTCTTGACCACCTCTGCTGAATGAATTGAACTATCCTTATTGGAAGGTCAGGATGAGAGCATTCATCTAATCACAAGATGAGAAGGCATGGAGAGCTATACTTACAGGCTGGTCACAACCTACTGAAAGTGGTGAGGAAGGTAATACTAAGGTAAAACCTGAACTCAATTGGACTATTGAAGATGAAAAATTGTCTGGTTATAATAATAAGGCTTTACATGCTATTTTTAATGGTGTCGGTGAAGGCTTTATGAAATTAATCTCATCTTGTGAATCTGCAAAGGAAGCGTGGGAAATCCTTCAAACTCAATTTGAAGGTACCGCTAATGTGGAAAGATCACGTTTTATCATGTTACAAACTAGATTTGATGAATTGAGAATGTCAAAAACTGAATCTTTGTCTGATTTTTATGAAAGATTATCTGATATTTCTAATGAGTTTTTTAACCTTGGGAGAAAAATAGATGAATCTGTCTTAGTTCGGAAAAAATTTCGTGTGCTTCCTGACAGGTTTGACACAAAATTGCTAGCAATGGAAGAGGCAAAAGACTTTGGCAAAATGAAGGTTGAGCAACTCATGGGTTCTTTAAGAACTTTTGAGTTAAATCAACAGATCAAGAAAAAGAGTAAGCAAAGTTTCTTGAATGAGAAAAGCAAAGGTATTGCGTTTAATGTTTCTGAAAATATTGTTTCTGATGATGAAAATGATTATGAAATGGCCTTGTTGGCAAAAAATTTCCAAAGATACATGAAATCTGATGGAAATAAAAAGAACTTTTCAAAAACCTCAAAAGGTAACATTTCAGGTAACAATCCCTCTAAACATTTTTCATGTAACATTAAAAAAGGTATTCAATGCAGAGAGTGTGAAGGGTATGGTCATACTCAATCAGAATGTGCGAATACTTTAAAGAAAAATAAAAAGGATTGAATGTTACTTGGAGTGATGATTCTGAAAGTAGTGAAGATGAAAAAGAAAAGGTTGCTCTAACAAGTGTTTAGTCAAGAAATTTGTAGGAAAAAGGAAAAACCATTTGCATGAATAATACCTTGATCGATGACAACAAGGAAGAAGCTGGATTCGAATCAGATGAGTCAGAAATTGATGAGAACAATATGGCTGAATCTTACAAGGTAATGTTTGGTAAGTGGTTGGAAATATGTGCTAAAAATCGTTCTCTAGTTAAAGATAATAAAGACTTGTGTAACAACATTAATGAGTTGGAAGAAAAAATTAAATGTTGTGAATCTGAACTGTCTTTAAAAGAGTCTAAAATTATTTCTTTGAAAGAATGTCAAAATGTTAAATCTAGGTTCTAACATTTTTAAAAAGATTCAAAAATCTGGCCAAACTAATCATGCTGGTCTAGGTTATGTTTCTAATCAATCTGATTTCAATACCACTTTTGTTAAATCTGATATTTTTGTTTCTGGAAGAATTGTTTCTACCTCACAAGATTCTGTCACTTCAGCAAAACACTCTGTTGTTACAGAAAAGAAGCAACATGGTAAGTTTGACAATTCCAAAGGGAATGGAAGATGTTTCATCCCTATTTGCCATTTTTGTAGGATAAAAGGTCACATTCGACCTAAGTGCATCACTATGCAAACACATGTTTAAATCTAATTACCTTGGAAATAAACATGTTTTACAAAAACAAAAATGGGTTGTCAAAAAAATAAATGCTTCGTAGGTTCATCTTGTTTTAAAACTATTGCTACTAACATGTGGTACTTTGATAGTGGTTGTTCTAGACACATGACAGGTGAAAAAGAATATCTTGTGAACATTAGACCAATGCAGTGTGGAGAAGTTACGTGTAATAACGGTCTTGTTGGAAAAGTCATAGGGATAGGAACTCTCAATTTTGAAGGGCTTCCTAGACTGAAGAATGTAATGTTGGTGGATGGACTAAAAGCTAATCTTCTTAGCATTAGTCAAATTTGTGATCAGGGTTATACTGTGAGTTTTGATAGTAATCATTGTTATCTGTATAATATTCTTGATGAAATTGTCTTGCAAGGGCTCAAATCTAGTGACAATTGTTATACTCTCACTAAATATGCTACTTGTCATTCTGTCATTGATAATATTATTGATTTATGGCATGAAAAACTTGGTCATATTAGGTAAGGAATCTTTGGGAAAATGTGGACCATATCAGCTTGGTAAGCAACTGAAAAATTTCTCACAAGAGTGTTCCTGATGTGAAAACTTCCAGAGTTCTCGAACTCCTACACATAGACTTAATGGGTCCAATCCAGGTTGAAAGCTTGAATGGCAAGAGGTATATTTTTGTGTGTGTTGATGATTTTGCTCGATTTTCATGGGTGGATTTTTTGAGAGAAAAATCTTATACTTTTAAAGCTTTTCAATCCTTATTAAGAGTTGAAAAAGATTATAACATTGGTAAAATTGTTCGGATTAGGAGTGATCATAGAAAAGAATTTAAAAATACTATATATGATGAGTTTTGTAAATCTAACGGTATTTCTCATGAATTTTCTGCTCCTAACAGTCCTGAACAAAATGGAGTGGTTGAAAAAAAGAACCGTACTCTAACAGAATTGGCTAGAGTAATGTTGAATAGCAAGAAGCTTACGAGGCGTCTTTGGGCCAAAGCAATCAACATTGCTTGCTATACCATCAACAAAGTGTTCTTACGTCAAGGTACTCACAAAACACCATATGAAATCTGGAAAGGTAAGAAACCAAATGTAAGTCACTTTCATGTGTTTGGATGTGTTTGTTATATTTTAAGAGATCGTGATTACATTGGAAAATTTGATGCTAAAAGTGATGAAGGTGTTTTCTTAGGATATTCCATCAATAGTAGAGCATATCGTGTGTATAACATGAGAACCCAAATTGTTATGGAATCTGCTAATGTTGTTGTTGATGATCTAAAAGATTTGTCTGAGTTTTCAACAGAAGAACAAATTGAAGACTTGTTGGAAAAGCCTGCTGCCGAGGAAAAGAAATCTGACGAAGCTACAGAAGTTGTTGTTGAGACTACAGTGCAAGACACTATTGCTACAGAAACTTCAACAACAAAAGAATCCGAGCATTCTTCAAATTCAATCACTGATCCAATTTAGAGGGAACCATCCTCCAGGGTTAAAAAGAATCATCCTTCAGTTTTCATCCTTGGAAACCTGGATGAGAGCATGGTTACAAGAAGAAAATATGCTAATATAATTCAATTTTTATGTTTTATTTCTTCTTTAGAACCAAAATCTATAAAAGAAGCACTAATGGATGAAGATTGGTTTCTTGCTATGCAGGATGAGCTACATCAGTTTGTTCGAAACAAAGTTTGGAAAATGATTCCAAGACCACCATTTGTGAACATCATTGGAACCAAGTGGATCTTCAAAAATAAGAGTGATGAGTTTGGGATTATCATTCGAAACAAGGCAAGGTTGGTTGCCCAAGGATACACTCAGGTTGAGGGTATTGCCTTTGATGAAACATTTGCTCCAATTACAAGAATGGAATCTATCATGTTACTTCTTTCCATAGCTTGCATTCTTGGTATTAAATTGTATCAAATGGATGTCAAATTTGCTTTTTTGAATGGCTTGTTGAAGGAAGAAGTGTATGAACAACCTAAAGGGTTTGAGGATCCTCATTTTCCTGATCATGTTTATAAGCTAGATAAAGCTTTATATGGGTTGAAACAAGCACCACGTGCTTGGTATGAGCATCTAACTAAATTTTTGCTTTCTCATGATTACAAAAGAGGAAATGTTGATAAAACACTTTTCATCAAAAACATTGAAACTGATGTAATTGTTTCACAAATATATGTTAATGATATTGTGTTTGGTTCTACTTCTAACTCTGAAGTGCAGGTTTTTGTTTCTCAAATGCAAAAGGAGATTGAAATGAGCATGGTAGGTGAACTCACTTATTTTCTTGGTCTTCAAGTGAAGCAATCAGATGAGGGAACATTTGTCTCTCAAAGCAAGTATGCAAAGAACTTGGTAAAAAAGTTTGGTCTTGAGAATGCCAAACATACCAATACTCCCATGAGCACAACATTGAAATTAACCAAAGATGAACAAGGAGTAAAGGTAGATCAAACTTTGTATCAAAGTATGATAGGTAGTTTGCTTTATCTCACTCCTAGTCGTCCTGACATTTGCTATAGTGTTGGTGTGTGTGCACGATATCAAGGAAATCCCATGGAATCTCATCTTTCTGCTGTGAAAAGAACTATTCACTATGTAAATAGCACTGTTGATTTTGGGATTTGGTTTTCTAAAGACACTAACTCTAATTGTAACACCCTAACTAGCATAGGCGTATTACGTGATTTTTAAACGTACTGTGCAGCTCGATGCTAATCACCGAGGTTTGTGGAAATCGTGATTAATTCAAATTTTTCCTTTTTAATTAAACTTATAAAATACTTCATACAAAATACTTTGGGATCCCATTTACAAAATGCTTTACAAAAAGTTTACTGTCTAATACAAAATACTTGTCGCCTAGCGACTAATTACAAAAGCACTGTTGTCCCGAGGATCGTACGCTCCAGGCCTAACCGCCCCAACATGTACAATCTTCATCGGCTCGTCCTCACGGTTCCTCAGCCTTGGCCTTGCCCTTACCTACACATAAACATAGCACTGTGAGTCGACAGACTCAGTAAGAAAAGCATAAATCATAAAACATACATAAATCCCGGGTTATGATCAGACGCCCATACCCCTGACCATAACCCTAACTGTCGTGTCCCACACGATACTAAGTCCCGAATATTCGTACGACGGTACTATTGACAAAGTAACAGCCTATACTCGGTACACTGGTCATACTCCAGCTGCTAGTCATACTCTAGCTCTACCGATGTGTTACAGTATCAGCCTATACTCGGTTCACTGGTCATACTCCAGCTGCTAGTCATACTCTAGCCTAACCGATGTGATACAGTCAAACAGTACAGTACCACCAACCCTAGTATCAGCCTATACTCGGTTCACTGGTCATACTCCAGCTGCTAGTCATACTCTAGCCTAACCGATGTGATATGGTCGGATGGTACGAAGCTAACATACATTTCCAATGTAATCTAACAGGCTTCCTAACATGCACGCTAAACATGTAATACATATGCATACTGTTATACTAATCTTATCTCAATTCTGAATTCAGGTGTGCCGGCCAACCTGAGTGGAACGAACTGCACGGCGGTTTACAGGCTCCTAAACCATAACAATCACAACACTAGTTAAGTGATACGCTGAATCACTTCCCGGGGACTTAAACTAGAAACTAGAAGTTTCCCTATCGATAAAAAACATGGCAATACCCTAAACAACATAAAAACGAGAAAAACTAGGGTTTTTGAAAATCCCCCAACCGGCAGACCGGTTCTGCAACCGGAATTTCGGTTCTTGGAATTCCTGAACCCCATCCGGAATTCTGGTTGCACATCTGGAATTCCGGTTCCTCGCAGGAATCAATCAAAAATTCATAACTCACTCCAATCAAACCCGATTCATACCAAACCTTCCAGACCTGTTCTAAATACCCCAAAGAACATAACCAAAGCAATAGAACCAAGCTTCAAGCACAGAAACACATTTCACCATTGGAGGTTCAAGATTGAGTTCAAAAACTCAAAACTTGACTAAACCTCCAAACAGCCACTAAATCATGCATAACTCAACCTATTTCAACATAATTTAACACCAGAAAATACTACTCAACAATAGCAGCAACCACAGCAACGAAAATCATCAATTTACTTTGAAAACCATAGCTTTTGAACCAAAATTCTCAAACTTGAACAAAGGTAACAAGCATGCATTAAAACCTATCTAATCTCACTTAATTCAACATTTTAATCACAAAAACAACAACAACAACAACTAACAGCAGCAACAACACCAAAAACATACATGCAACCATCATCTTTTCATAATTTTTCAACAAACTTTAAGAGGAAAGGATTAGGAGCTAACCTAGCTTGATTAGAACACCAAGAAGAGTTTGAATTCACAAGAAAACTCCAATAATCCTTGCTGCTCAAGGAGGGCCGAAAATAGAGAGAGAGAGAGAGAGAGAGAGAGAGAGAGAGAGAGTTTGAGAGAAAATGCTTGAAAATAATTTGGTTTTTCCTTACTTTAGATTTTTGATAAAATGATAAGAATGAATAGATTACAAACTATATTCAGCCTATTATCACATAAAAAATCAGCTTATTAATTTAAAATAAAGTCCACTAAAGGACAAAATATCAATGGGGCAAAATGACCATTTTGCCCCTCCACACTAAAATAACATAAAGGGCACTAAAGGGTATTTTGGGAAATTCTAAATTCCCGACCACTCCCGATATTTCTAATGTCTAATAAATCGTCCCAATATACTAACATGCTAAGTTGTGATTCTACTGAGCCAAACACCGAGTTCCATGTTGTCGGCACCGAAAATGCAAAATTATGAAATTCACAATATGACATAAAATGCATTTCAGAATTCAATAATAACAGCATAAATAATTATTTAAATATCTATAAATAATTTTCCATAATTAAACATAATTAACTGCTAATTTCCAAATTAAACCAAGCGGTCTTTACACTAATCTTGTTTACTTTAGTGATGCTAATTGGGCAGGTAATGCAGATGATAGAAAAAACACTATTGGTGGATGTTCCTATCTTGGAAACAATCTTGTTTCATGGCACAGTAAGAAGCATAACTCAATCTCTCTGTCCACTGTAGAGGCTGAGTACATTGATGCGGGTAGTTGTTGCACCCAATCGTTATGGATCAAACAAAGGATGGCAGATTATGGGTTTGATTTGAAAACTTTAACTATTTTTTGTGATAACATTAGTGCTATAAACATTTCAAAAAATCTTGTTCAACACTCACGCACAAAGCACATAGACATTCGTCATCACTTTATTAGAGAGCTTGTGGAAAATAAAACTCTTGTCTTAGACTATGTTGAAACTAGCAAGCAAATAGTAGATATTTTTACTAAAGCTCTTGACTCGGTCCGGTTTATCTCTCTAAGGAAATCCTTAGGGATTTGTACTGTTTAATGTTTATGCTCTTCATGATCCTTGATATTTGAGTTGACTTAGGGTTGATAATATCTTGTCTTTGTCTTTGTCCTAGAAGAAAATCTCAACCTTATAAGAATTATAGTCATTATTTTATTGCTAATGTTTTTGGTATTATGGTTTCATACAATTTTGGTTCAGAAAAATTGTTCACTCCTCCTAGGAATATTTAGGTTCTTCAAACAGTGTTATGTAAGCTACCATTTTCAAAAAATGTTTAAAAACTGTGTGTTCAAGCTCCATTGGATGAATAGAGCTACCTATCTCAATGTGTGAAAGCGGTCTCTGAGTAAGTTAGAACTATGTAATTAGGAGTTATGTAGAAGATACGCTACCATTAAAAATCGCTACCATTGAGGTAGTATGGCAGCGTCTCCTATGGTTACAATTTATCAGAAAAAGTCTTTTTAACAAATTGGGCAATGTTCTCTGCTTACACTTTCACACGCTTATGCTTGACACAGTTTGTGGTAAAACTTTCATATCCTTGAAAATGGTGTTATAAAGTTGTTACATACAATTTGAATTGCCTTTAATATTCTTGGTGAATAAGTCAATTTTGTTCTAGCGTAACCGGTGTGACCTCATTTTACTAGTTCATTAGCTTGATAAAATAATTTCTGACTATTCTAATGAGTTTGATTTTTTCATCAGGGACAAAGACATGCGGACATTGTGTACTTTTTGTTGGCAAAAATATCAAAGTTAGTTTTTTTTTTTGTTGTTTAAAAAAATAAAAAATATGTGTGACCGACATTGTCAATTGAGCTTTCTTAAAAATTCTTTTTATGTTTAATTATTTGCTTAGACACTATTTTTGCTCTTAAGTGTTGATTGGTGCTTTTTATGTATCTTTGTGTGTTGTTTTGTTCGTTCTTTGCAATTTAATATGGGGGCTTATTTTTGAAAAAAAAAATCAAGAAAAATGGGGGCATAATTTTTTGATTTTTTCGAATTTTTGGGCTATTTTTTCATTTATGGAAACATGTCTTTATTGCATTTTATCTATTGTGTTTTCTTTATTTTTGTTGGGAATTTGGTCTTATTTTTTTGTGTTGTTTTAGGAAACTTGTTTTTATTTAATTAATTATTTTGTGGTTTTTTTTTTGGTGGCATTTTCGGTTTTGGTTTGGTTTTTAATTTCTTAGATTTTGTGGGGATATGTTGTTTCCTTTTTCCATTTATGGTAACCTTTGTCCAATTTTTAAAATATCTTTTTGGTTTCCTATTTTCTCTCCTCACGTGGTGAACAAGGTAAGGAAATTACTTTCTTTTTTTTTCTGATTATTGGGTATTTAATTTGAAGTGCTATATATGTTCAACTTCCCACTTACCCATGATCACCACTATTCACACTTCAAAAGTCTAACCCTCTTCAAGTTTGAGAGTGAAAATTTTTTTTTCTAGGGTTTCAAAAGAAAAATGGCAAAAGCTAAAAATGCTCAACCGTCCAAGAAGCCTTCTCTTGGCTCTGCCTCTGCTTCTCCGATCACCCCACCTGGGCCACCTGCTCTTGTGACCGGAGTTCCTGGTTCGTCATCTTCTCCGACAAAAACTGCCAGAAAGTCGAAGACCCAAGCTCGAAAGTCGACTTACAACCTCACTTCTCTTCCAGTCATTCCTTCTCTGATTGCTACTCCAACTCCTGGGTTTGGTGATCATGATAAATCTATTTCATCCGATCACACATTGTCGAAGTCTTCTTCCTCGAATGGTGCTCCAAATGTCGAGAAAGCAATAGTGTCTTTGCCCACTGTGAGTTCTCGTACAAGGTCCAAGGTATCCACTCCTTAAAAACCTGAAGTGATTTTGCCCAAAAGTGTCCCCAAAGGGAAAAAGGTGATGTATTCATCTTTTAAGGCCAAAAGTCTCAAGGAAAATACCCTTTCTGTCTCATCTTCGGATTCTGAACCTGAAGAAGAAACTGAGGGGGATCACGAATCAGAGGGTATGTTCGATTCAAGTGAAGATTTTGTGCCCAAAGAACAACCCTCTACTGATGATTCTGGGTCTGAAAGTGAAGAACCTGAAGCTGAACCTATCATTGCAGAACTTGTTGCTGTCCCTGCTACAATTCCAAAGAAGGACAAAGCAAAAAGACCCATTGTCTCTCCAAGCCCTTTTCTTCCTCAGAAAAGAAAGAGGCCCTCTTGTATTACTCTTGAAAAGTTCAAGCCTCATTCTCATTATTTTTTTTATAATGATCATGTTAGAGACATGAAATTTTATGAGAATAGGAATTTTACTATTGAGAAAAATTTCAATGTCATTGCTCATAAGCCATTTGGGATCTATAACATGTTGAAAGAAAGACAATGGGTAGATACTTTGATTTGTTTTGATGGCTATGTGGATCGAATTGTGAAGGAATTTTATGCTAACATCACTCATGAGTGCCTCGATGAGGACTCTTTTATGTTTGGCAAAGTATTTGTCAAGGGACACTGGTATTCCTTTACTGTGAAGGATGTGGCTGAGGCTCTAAATCTGCCTATGTGAATTGAGACTACTGATGTGGAGTTTGATCGTCAAAAGGTGTTCAGGTATCTCACTGGTGATAATGATGTGGAACTCTCCGACACAATGCATATGTCTCAACTCACCTATCAACATGTTGTTCTCATGAGGTTTGCACTATCCAATTGGTTTCTGATGAGGACATCAAGGACCAAGTATCAAGTCCAATTCCAATGGGTCCAGTGACTAGGGAACGAGCTAAGAGATTCAAGGAAGAGCTTAACAGCCTAGTACACAAAGTCTTAAATCAAGAAGAGACCGTGGTCAAAACGGAAGGAGAACAAAGATTGGTCATACTCATCAAAGTGGACTGAATTTTGAAGCTTCATTATATGTGTCACGTTTTATTTAATTTTATGTGTCACGTTTTTATCATATGGTCGTAGTTGTCACATTTATATGTGTCAAGTTCTTTTGTGTGGGAGTTACAAGAGTGGAAGTTACAAGTTCTTTTGTGTGGGAGTTACAAGAGTGGAGTCAAAAGGTCTTCATTATGGAGCTTTCATTATGAAGACCAAGAGTCTTATTTAGTATGCTTTTATTGGAAAGACCAAAGGTCTTAGGTGTGTTAATGTTGAAGTCCAAAGGTCTTGTAGGTGTCATTTTCGTCCTATAAAAGGGACTACCTTTCCATTGTAAAAACCAGATTATCATATATGCAAATTGTGAGTTTATCTTCTAGAGTTCTTGAAGAAACTTGTGAACTTATCAAGGAGGTATCCTTGTGGCGTTCAACTTGACTTATCAAACGGATTTCCATCCCCGTTTGTGGCGTCTTCCTTATACCAAGGTTCGTGCTTCGCTAAGCATTGGGTCGAGGTTCCATTCCAACATCGTTTGTTCTTGGTGGCTGTTCCATATTTGGTGTCGGGTTTCATCACAAGTTGGTGTGGTTCGTATCAGTTGGTATCAGAGCCAGGTTCATCCGGTTTGGCTTATCCTTTTTATTCTTTTAGTGTCTCAATATTTCAAAAAAAAAAAAACTCTATTCGTGTTCTTTATTATTTTTTTTGTTGTTAGTCTTGTTCTTGTTCTCCTTCTTAAAATCCGTAACCATTGTTGTTAATTTCTTTGTCACACTCGTTTCCTTGTTCAATCTTTTCCTTATTTTTTTTTTCTTGTCCTTGTGAAATTCCTTGAAATTCGAATCTGTTTGATATTGCTAAGTCCTAATCTGTCTTCATTTAAACTCATTTGTTTTCCCTTGTTCCCATTGTTTACTGTAGTGTCAAAGAGTTTTGGAAGCATTGTTATTGAAGCGTTTTGGTATTAATTCGTACTTGAATTCAGGTTGGCTTTTGGTTTTCAAAAAAAAAAAACAAAAACAAAAAATAAATAAAAGAGTTTGGAAACCCATCTTAAATGTTTTTTGTTATATTCTTGTTCCTTATAGTCTAAAGGCCCCTTTTGCCTAAACCCCACTCTAGTGTTCCAAAATCACCAAAAAAAAAATCACCACTTTTCGCCACTTTTTCATCGGTTTTCGTTTGCTTTATTGGGTAGAATTGACTGCTTGAACCTCCATTTCACTAGTTTTCAAAGAGCTTAAAGAAGATAAAGAGTGGAAAAAGGCAGAGGTGTGAGCTTATTTGAGGGTAAAAGCCATCATTGAGTGAAACACGAGTGACTTTGAGTGACCACTTTTCTTTGAGTGGAGCACGTGAGGGAGTGTAGTGAGGTCCTTTCTATACTTGTCTAACTTTATTGTTTTGCAGAATTTTTAATCATGTCACAAAACACGGGTGATAACAATCCACAACCTACAGTTCCAAATCTACAACTTCAAGCCATTATGGGGGAGATGAGGAGATTGTTGAGGGAGGAGTGTGAGCAAATACATGAGCGGTTGAATAGGGTGGAAGAAGGAGCACAACGGAGACCAAGGGGGAGAAGAGTACACCAAAGGGGGAATGAAAATGAAGGAGATTTCGAAGGAGTAGTTTCTGATGAAGAGGTTGATAGGATGTCGATGGGTACCAATAGGAGGTATGGTGGGAATAGAGAAGATAGGAACCAAGTAGACAATTATTTGGGGAATATAAAGATGAGAATCCCAGCCTTTCAAGGGAAGAGTGATCCTGAAGCATACCTAGAGTGGGAGAAGAAAATGGAGTTAGTCTTTGATTGTCACAACTATTCAGACATGAAGAAGGTAAAACTTGTTGCCATTGAGTTTACTGATTATGCTATTGTTTGGTGGGATCAGTTGTGCACTAACAGGAGACGGAGTGGAGATCGCCCTATTGAAACATGGGAGGCAATGAAGAGGGTAATGAGGCGACGGTTTGTACCACCTCATTATTATCGTGATCTCTATCTTAAGTTGCAAGGCCTTCGTCAAGGCTACAGAAGTGTTGATGAGTATTACAAGGAGATGGAGATGGCTATGATTAGAGCCAATGTTGAAGAGGATCGGGAGGCAACAATGGCGAGGTTTTTAAATGGGTTGAACCGAGAGATTGCTAACCAAATCGAGCTACACCATTATGTGGAGTTAGAAGATTTGGTTCACATGGCAATCAAAACTGAGAGACGGCTCAAGAAGGGTAGTTCAAGTTCGAGATCAAGGCCGAGCACACACAAGCCAAGTACAACACCTTGGAGGTCGAACTATCCAAAGAAGGATGACCAACCCAGTTCATCATCTACACCAAAACCATCCACTACAGCCACGCCACCTCAAGGTAAAACAACTCAAACTAAGTCTCATTCTAGTGAGATAAGGTGTTTCAAATGCCAGGGGCAGGGACATATAGCCAGCCAGTGTCCAAACCAAAGAGTTATGGTGATTCGGGAAAGTGGAGAAATAGATTCTGAAGATGAAGATGATCTTGCTAACATGCCACCATTGGAAGATGCTTCTGACAATGAATATGGCCCAGAATCTGGAGAGATGCTTGCACTAGTTACAAGGCGAGTCCTGAATTTGCAAGCAAAAGAAGAGGCAGAAGAAGTGCAGCGGGAGAACATCTTTCACACTCGATGTCATGTGAGGGACAAGGTATGTAGTGTCATTATTGATGGAGGTAGTTGTACTAACGTTGCAAGTGCTTCTATGGTTGACAAGCTTGGGCTTACAACGCTTAAGCATCCTTGTCCATACAAGTTGCAATGGTTGAATGATAGTGGTGAAGTGAAGGTTACAAAACAAGTACTTGTTTCATTTCGCATTGGCAAGTATGAAGATGAGGTGTTGTGTGATGTCGTTCCAATGCAAGCTGGACACCTCCTTCTAGGAAGGCCTTGGCAATTTGATCGACGAGTACAACATGATGGCTTCACCAACAAGTACTCATTTACTTTTCGTCAGCGGGCAATCACTCTAGCGCCTTTGACACCAAAACAAGTGTATGAAGATCAAGCGAGGTTGCAAAAATTGAGTGACAAAAAGAAACTGAGTGAGCAAAAAGAGAGTGGAAAGATGAGTGAGAGGAAACAGAATGAGAGAAAAAGAGAGAAAAGTGTGGAATCAAGTGAGAGAAAACAACACTTTTATGCAAACAAAAGTGAGAATAAGAGAGCATTGTGCACAAAACAGCCCATGATTTTACTAGTGTATAAGGAGGCTCTTTTAAATGCTAACCAACTTGATTCTTCGCTGCCAAGTACCATTGTGTCTCTTTTGCAGGAATTCGATGATGTATTTCCTGAGCAGGTACCACATGGGTTACCACCTATTAGAGGAATAGAACATCAAATTGATTTTGTTCCAGGTGCTTCCATCCCAAACCGACCAGCCTACAGAAGCAATCCTGATGAAACAAAGGAATTGCAAAGGCAAATTGAAGAATTGATGGAGAAAGGACATGTGAGAGAAAGCATGAGTCCTTGCGTTGTTCCAGTGATTCTAGTTCCAAAGAAGGATGGAACATGGAGGATGTGTGTTGACTGTCGAGCCATCAACAATATAACGGTAAAGTATCGACATCCCATTCCTCGTTTAGATGACATGCTAGATGAATTGCATGGTTCTTGTGTGTTTTCAAAAATTGATCTCAAAAGTGGGCATCATCAGATACGTATGAAAGAAGGGGATGAATGGAAAACTGCTTTTAAAACTAAACATGGTTTGTATGAGTGGTTAGTCATGCCTTTTGGATTAACTAATGCACATAGTACTTTCATGCGCTTAATGAATCATGTATTGCGTGCTTTCCTCGGCAAATTTGTGGTTGTGTATTTTGATGATATTCTTATTTACAGTAAGAATTTGCATGACCATGTGTTGCATTTGCAATCTGTTTTGGAAGTCCTTAGGAAACAAAGTTTATACGCTAACCTTAGCAAGTGTACATTCTGCACCGATAAGCTTGTATTCCTAGGTTTTGTTGTAAGTGCTACAGGTATTCAGGTGGATGAGGAAAAGATCAAAGCCATCCAAGAGTGGCCGACCCCTACATCGATAGGTAATGTTAGAAGTTTTCATGGACTTGCTAGCTTCTACAGGAGGTTTGTGCAAAATTTTAGCACAATTGCCGCTCCACTTACAGAAGTAATAAAAAAAATGTGTCATTCAAATGGGGTGAAGCTCAAGAGGAGGCATTTCAGCTGCTGAAATACAAGCTTACGCATGCTCCTTTACTTGCTTTGCCTAACTTTTCTAACACTTTTGAAATTGAATGTGATGCTTCTGGGCTTGGTATTGGCGCTGTTCTTATGCAGGATGGGAGACCGCTTGCATACTTTAGTGAAAAGCTAAGTAAGGCTGCCCTCAACTACCCCACTTATGACAAAGAATTGTATGCACTAGTGCGTGCCTTAGAAACATGGCAGCACTATTTGTGGCCAAAGGAGTTTGTGATTCTCACGGATCATGAATCCTTGAAACATTTGAAAAGCCAACACAAACTCAACAAGAGACATGCACGATGGGTTGAGTTCATTGAGACCTTTCCTTATGTCATTCGGTATAAACAAGGTAAGGAGAATGTGGTTGTTGATGCCCTTTCTCGCAGGTATGCTCTAATCTCTACTCTTGATGCTAAATTGCTTGGGTTTGAACATATAAAAGAGTTGTATTCTGCTGACCATGATTTTGGGGAAATTTATGCTCTTTGTGAAAAGACTGCTGAAGGAAAGTTTTATAGGCATGAGGATTTTCTATTTAGGGAACATAGATTGTGTGTGCCTAATTGTTCTGTGAGAGATTTGCTTGTTAGAGAGTCCCACGTTGATGGGACATTTTGGAGTTGCTAAAACTCTAGCTATGTTGCAAGAGCATTTCTTTTGGCCCCATATGAAACGAGACGTTGAGCGAATTTGTGGTAGGTGTGTCACTTGTAGGCAAGCTAAATCAAGAGTGCAGCCGAATGGCCTTTACACACCCCTACCTATCCCTAGTTCACCATGGGTTGACATTTCTATGGATTTTGTGTTAGGTCTACCAAGAAGTAAGCGTGGGAGGGATTCAATCTTTGTGGTAGTAGACCGATTTTCTAAAATGGCTCATTTTATCCCTTGTCATAAAACTGATGATGCATCTAATGTTGCAGATTGGTTCTTTAGGGAAATTGTGAGATTACATGGTATGCCTAGAACAATTGTATCAGATAGGGATGCTAAGTTCCTAAGTTACTTTTGGAAAACATTGTGGGGAAAACTTGGGACAAAATTGTTATTTTCTACTACTTGTCACCCTCAAACAGATGGTCAAACAGAAGTAGTTAATAGGACCCTATCCACCTTGTTAAGGGCAATCATAAGTAAAAACATTAAGACTTGGGAAGATTGTTTGCCACATGTTGAGTTTGCCTATAATCGTGCAATGCATTCTGCTACTAAATTTTCACCATTTGAAATTGTGTATGGTTTTAATCCTCTAACTCCTTTGGATTTATCACCTTTACCTGTTTCTGAGCATTTGAATTTAGATGGCGAGAAGAAGGCAGAATTTGTGAAGAAATTCCATGAGAGGGCCCGACTCAACATAGAAAGGAGGACTGAACAATACCTTAAGCAGGCTAACAAGGGTCGTCACAAGCAGGTTTTTGAACCAGGTGATTGGGTATGGTTACACATGAGGAAAGAGAGATTTCCAACACAAAGGCGTTCTAAATTGCTGCCTCGCGGAGATGGTCCATTTCAAGTACTTGAACGGATCAATGACAATGCCTACAAACTCGATTTGCCAGGTGAATATAATGTTAGTGCTACATTTAATGTTTCTGATTTAAGTCCATTTGATACAGGTGAAGATTTGAGGACAAATCCTTCTAAAGAAGGGGGGAATGATGAGGACATCAAGGACCAAGTATCAAGTCCAATTCCAGTGGGTCCAGTGACTAGGGCACGAGCTAAGAGATTCAAGGAAGAGCTTAACAGCCTAGTACACAAAGTCTTAAATCAAGAAGAGACCGTGGTCAAAACGGAAGGAGAACAAAGATTGGTCATACTCATCAAAGTGGACTGAATTTTGAAGCTTCATTATATGTGTCACGTTTTATTTAATTTTATGTGTCACATTTTTATCATATGGTCGTAGTTGTCACATTTATATGTGTCAAGTTCTTTTGTGTGGGAGTTACAAGAGTGGAAGTTACAAGTTCTTTTGTGTGGGAGTTACAAGAGTGGAGTCAAAAGGTCTTCATTATGGAGCTTTCATTATGAAGACCAAGAGTCTTATTTAGTATGCTTTTATTGGAAAGACCAAAGGTCTTAGGTGTGTTAATGTTGAAGTCCAAAGGTCTTGTAGGTGTCATTTTCGTCCTATAAAAGGGACTACCTTTCCATTGTAAAAACCAGATTATCATATATGCAAATTGTGAGTTTTATCTTCTAGAGTTCTTGAAGAAACTTGTGAACTTATCAAGGAGGTATCCTTGTGGCGTTCAACTTGACTTATCAAACGGATTTCCATCCCCGTTTGTGGCGTCTTCCTTATACCAAGGTTCGTGCTTCGCTAAGCATTGGGTCGAGGTTCCATTCCAACATCGTTTGTTCTTGGTGGCTGTTCCATATTTGGTGTCGGGTTTCATCACAAGTTGGTGTGGTTCGTATCAGTTTCCTTGCTCCAATCCAGTAAATGTTTCAAATGAACTTGCCTTCTTTTTATATAAAGTTTCAATTGGTGCTAAAATTGATTTGGCTGACATGATTTGGGAGCAAATTGTTTCTCTTAGAAAGGGCAAGAAACCTAGGCTCAATCTTATCTTTCCTCATTTAACCTATAAGATTTTATCTTATCAAGAGGAATTGATTCTTGAGAATGAATCAATTGAGATGCCTGATGTTGGAACCACTTTCAAAGTTCCAGAGAAGCCTCCTCTATGAAAAACTGTTAAGAAAAAGTCTCGGTCTGCTTCCCCTGGTGTTACTGATGAACTTGCTGCTGCATCTGCTTCCACTTCTGCTCCTACATAAATGGCTGAATTCAACTTGCGTTTGGAAAGAATGGAGACAAATCAAGCCTTACTTCTCAGGAGGATGGACAGCATCATGAAATTCTTCTGATCCAATGATGATGAATAAGTGGTCCATTTTTTATCTCTTGATTTTTATTTGTGTGTGATTGAACTATTATGACTTTATTCATGTTTTTTTTTTTTTTGGTTACCTTTGGCTCCTTGATAGACAAAAAGAGAGAGTAGTATTTATTATTTTTGGATTTTTGGATTTTGTGTTACAACTCTGGACCCTTGTTTTAGGGTGAGTTGGTTTGTTTGTGGTTTGTGCACTTTTCCATTTAAGAAGTTGCTTTATTTTCGGTTTGTAAGCTTTTCCGTCCAAAAAAAGTTCTTTATTTTATGTGTTAGAGTGCTTTCATGCAAGGGGAGTATTTTATATACTCTTTTATCTTTAAAAAGCTATTCGCTTTGGTTCCTAACACTTGATGCAGGTTTTCTCATAATAAAATATTTTGTCAATCAAAGTGCCAAAGGGGGAGATTGTTACTTCTATTTTTGGCATATTTAATTGAAAAAAATATTTTATTATTTATTATTATTTTCGGCTGGAGTATTTAAAATGGTTTCCTAATTTTGTGTATTCAAACTTGGAAGGAAAGTTATCTAGCTTTCCTATTTATGGAAATTGTGGTAAAAATGATAAGTTTGATTACACAATTAATTCTTATCTAACCAGCTGGTATATTCTGATCTTGTGTGAGTTTCCTATTTTCTTAGATCAGATTTCTTAAAGAGAAAACCGGAGCTAAACTTTTCTATAAAAGGAAAGTTGTACTTACTGCCCACGATTCTGTAGGTACAGAAATGGAAATTCCTGTGCTGATTGAAGATTTATTTTAGGGAATTTTCTAGTGGGTTGGGATCTTGTTCAGACTGTGTGTAAGCTGTCAATAAAGTGTATATTGATTATAAATACACCTTATAGCAGCTAGGTTTAGTACCTCTCTTGTATCTTTAAATTTCACTCATATCTTTAGAAAAGAGAGTCTTTGTTTTGTAGAGAAGAGTTGTTCGACTCTTACTCTTTTTATTTGTAGTTTGTATTGTCTTGAGTCTATATTCAAGTCTACAACGAAGAAGAACATCAGTGCTACCTTCAGGAGAAGGTTTTACAAAGTTTTCGGAAGATTGCTTTTCAAGTCTTGCATCGAGAGGATTCAAGCCCTCAACCTTCGGGAGAAGGTTTTACAAAGCTTTTGGGAGATAGCTTTTCAAGTCTTGCATGAGGAGGATTCAAGCACTCTTCAAGGTGATCGAAGGCATTTCGAGCTCTTAGAGTTTTATCAAGATTCGATTAGTAGGTGGAATACATCAAGCTTGCGGCATAAAATAAGAGGGAGTCTATTTATGCATAAGTCAATTTCTTTGTATTATTGAGACCGATCTAATGAATCTTATCTCTGTACGTGGCCCCATGGACTAGTAACAATCTGAAAGGATTGTTGAAACCACGTACAAAAACCTTGTGTTACTTTTCTGCATTGTTTGTTTTTCTAGTTTCTTATGGAGTTATAGAGTTGTCTTCTGTAACTACAGAAAAATATTTTCAGTACCAGTTTCATTATTCCGCATTTAATTAAATAATAAAACTCAGAATATTAAAATACGGAATTTTAAAATAAATGTTCATATTAATAGTTTTTCTTAAATATTACGAAATTAATACAAATATACTTTTATTTTATTTTTGTTAGAGAAAATATTGAGCCCTCAAAGATTAGAAAAAAATAAAATAAAAATATATTTTTGTAAAAAAAGAACTATTATATGATTTATAAAATTGTTATGAATAAATAATATATTTTGAGTTTAATAAAGACTAATATATATTTATGTAAGGAATACCAATAATATTTATATATTACAAAATAAATGTGCGTTTTAATAGTTTTTTTAAAAAAAATATGTTACAAAATTAATGTAAACATACTTTTATTTTATTTTTGTTGGATAAAATGTTAAGCTTTTAAAAATTAGAAAAAATAAATAAAAATGATAGAGAATGCCACCTCTTTTAATGCTTTCCTATATGTATTAACTAGTAAACAAAGCCGCGCTTCGCGCGGTTTTAAAGCATGATTTCAATATATATATTTAATATCATATTTATTTAATTAATTATAATTTTTTAAAATATATATATAAAAAAATATATAATGAAAGTGAGAAATTTATACATTTTTGAAAAAAAATTATATTTATAAAGTTATATTTGTATAACTTGCTTTATATTTATGAAAAATTTTATTTTCACCGCATAAAATTATAAATGCACCCCAATATTAAAAAAAATATAAACTAAAAATAGTTTTAGAAAATTAGTGTTAATATTTTTTTAGATTTTTTTTTTTTACATTATTTTGTGTTAATTTCTTTGTCTATTATACTCATATTATATCATATTTTTTTTTGTTCTAAATTATGCACATTTCTTTATTTATTTTTCATAATATTTAAAATATAATTTATTTTTATTTTCTTAGTATATTTTTTAAGAATATGAAAAATGAAGGATATTTTTTAAAAAAATTTAGCATAAACTAAAAATATATATTTTATATAAAATAAAATATTTCTTATTTCTTTTTTTCAAATTTTTATACATAAAAATAAGGAACTACGAATACATGAACAATTACTTAGATACTACACTTTAGAATTCAGATCAAGAATTATTTTATGTAACTCATTTCTGATACAAGTATTACATATGTAATTTATTATAAAAATGTACATTAAACTAAAAGTACAATAGTTATATTTCATAAATATGATAATTAATCGAATTTAACACTTTGAAATTCAACTTCAAAAATTTATTTTGTCTAACTCTTCTTTTATACAAATATTTTTTTATGTAACAAATTATTTTGTAATACACTATATAAACAACTTAAATATTTTTTTATAATTAATGAAAAATCAAAAAATAATTAATTACACATACAATTGTTATTTATATAGATTTACTATTAACTAATAAATTCAAATTATTATTGATATACATATATCATGATACTAATTCTTAAGGTATCAAATATATATATATATATATGTACATTTTTGTAACTATTCTAGTAAATAAATTTTTAACATTCTTTTTGTCAACAATTAAATAATTGATTAAAATTGCATCTTAATACTTTTTTCTTAATGATAATTGCTATTTAGTGAAATGGTATTAAGGCAAATAGTATTTACGCACATTATATATATTGTAGTACTTACATATATTAATTAAACAAATAAAATAGTAAAACGAAATTATAATATCAAATTAAGATAATTTTTATTGGTCACTAATATTTTTTTTTTCAAAAAATATATAGTTAAAAATAAATTTATGTTTCGGTCTCTAAAATACATTTTATTTAAATAATATTTTTTATAAAGCACTTTTCTTTTTACGAATGCACATATATTAATAATAAATTTCTATTATAATGAAATGTGGCTCATTAATTTATGTTAATGATTGATATTCTTATATGTTACATATATATATAAACTATTATTTTTTTTTATTATAATGTAGTTATTATGGTTGTAATTATATATATTTTTTTTCAAGGGATGAGCTATAAGTTTTAAAAAAAATATTTTACCAATTTTTTTTATAGTTATCTATTTTTTTTTTCTATCTTCACATTAATTATTATGTTACTTTTATATTTTTTTTACCAAAATATTATTATTTATTATTGTTAGGATAGGATATAAATTAAAAATATAAATTACCAAAAAAATATATTTTAATATATATATTTATATATACCTCATCTCATTTTCTAAATGTTCTAAATATTTTTCTCCATGTCTAAAACACACAACAATAAAGTATTTTTTATTATTAATAATTTCAAAACTATGATGAAAAATATCATATATTGACCTAAGAAAATAAAAACAACAACAACAGTAACAAAATATCTACTTCAAGCGATTAAAAAAGTATACATACTTCATCATATAAAAACCAAATAAAATATTCTTAGAAGATAAGAATATGCAAGAAACTAATTGAAGGTCATTAATAATAATAGAATATATACACATACACGTACAAATAGAGTTACAAACAACAAAATAAACGAATAAAATATTAAAAATAACACCCATACATATTTAGGAGACATGGACAAAGAGAAAAGATTAATACAAAGAGAGACATATGATGAAAATAAAAAATCAAGAGAAGATATATTTATATATAAGAAGCATAATGAACAAAAACTGAATCTAAATACATATGCATGTAAAGATAGTTTTAGTGATAATCGTTCAAATCAAAATAAAAAAATTACCATATAGTTTTGTTGCAAAATATTCATTGGAGAAACTTGTCAATGAATAACTATTTCCAAATAATCTGAAAATAAAACATCAAGAATTAGGAATAACAATAAAAAAGAATAATCTTAAAATATGAATAGTCATTGTCGTGTAATATGAACATAGAGCATCAAAATTAGAAAGGAGAAAAAAAAAACATAACAAAAACTTCAAAATTATGAGTGGATACAAAACTTCAACTTGAGTATAGGACATTATATATAGACATAAATCAATAAGAACAATGCAAAGAAAACAAATAGTTTTTTTTTTATTATTTAATGGAAGAATATGAATAGTTTTAATAATTAAATGTATAATAAATATAAATAATATTTTTTAATGAAGGAATACAAAAATTTTTAATATTTAATAGTGAAATCTTAATATAAACATAAATGAAAAGAATTAAACAAAGAATATAAATAGTTTTTTTTTTGTTACAAACTTTTATTTTTATGTAATAATAAAAACTCTAAATAATAAGAAAAATGAAGATATTAGAAAAAATATATATATAATAAAAAAAGCTCATATGCATTACCACATCACCTTCCTATACCATTCTCCTTTATTATTATTATTATTATTATTATTATTATTATTATTATTATTATTATTGATAGAAAGAGTAAAAGATGATGATAATTACAATTTATAATTGTATTATATTATTATTATTAATTGATAGAAAAATAATTTATTCCTAAGAGATTGTTCATATTCATAATAATTGTTATTAAATTATTAGGTAACTTATTATGTGTTGTAACTTACTTATTAAAAGCTATTATTAATTAGTTGTTATCATATTTTATATTTTAATAGAGAAAATAGAATATCAAAAGAAGATGATACCATTTTTTAAAAAAATAGTTAAATAGCTATAAACTAATTTGAGAGCGCCACATCATCTTTTTGAAATTCTCCTTTATATATATAGATATTGATGTCATATAAGTAATTAATTAGAGTCGAATATAATAATAAAAAATCAGAAAAATTACAAAACAAAAAAAATATACACAATGTTGAAAAGATAGTAATTTAAAATTGTTAGAGTTGACTTACATGATTTTTTTTTCTTTCTTTCTTTTTTTAATTATTATTTTTATTTTTTTTTGAAAATGAGAGTCAAATAGAATAAAAAAGGTATAATACATTACCTAATCTTTTTTTTTTGCTTGTTCTTTTTTTCACTTTGCATATATAAGTACATTTTTTAGATTTACTCAAAATATGATAAAAAAGTATTTAGTTTTAAAAATATAGAATACTACATGCCCGAAAATTATTTTGTTTAATAGAGAGAAAATGTAAATAATGCTTTCCAATTTATAATAATTACTTTCCTATATATCATAAAGTAATAAATTATTTTTATATTAATATATCATACATTAGTAATTAAATGTAGTTATAAGTTACCCTATTATTAATTAATAATAATAGATGTGAATGGGAGTTACTCTATTGATAATAATAATAGATATTTAGTTAAAATTATTATTGAAAAAATAAATAAATGATAAAAATTAAGAAAATAAAGAATAGGATAGAAAACACATATAGATTGCCACCTCAACTCCCTAATGCTTTCCTTTATATATATTGATTGATGATATTGATAATATTAAAGATTATAGAAATTAATTTCATAATAGATATCAATTAATATAAAAAAAGAGACTTACTATATTCTACAATAATATTAATGTTGATTACAAAAATGAATTATATATTTTTAATTTTAGAGGTTATGATTAAAATTAATGATTAAAGCTAAGTTACATTATATTAATAATATATAGATATATAATTAAAATAAATAATGTAAAAAATCATAAAATAAAAAGTGACATTCTATTTTACCATGTTAATGTTAATTACAATAATGAATAAATATTTTTAATATGAGAGGTTTTGGAGTTTAAAATTATAAAACATTAAAATTAAAATTTAGTGGTTTTTTCATTTTTACACTTTGAAATAATTTTTTTTGCATTTTTACAGAATTCTACATAAAAAACCTCTATTGCAACTAGCGCTGCAACCTAAATCGCAACAAAAAATTATATAGCAACCCACATAAAAACTATGGGAGAAACCACTTTAGAAACCCAAACCGTAAATTTAAAAATAGAAAAAGTTAAAAAAATAATATATAGAATAATTTCTCTATATTTTATGTATATATAGATGTATAATAAAAGTAATAGTGTGAAAAAGCCATAAAATAGAAGTAGAAAATGTCATAGCACCTCTTCAAAGTAAATTCTCTTTTACATATGTATAGATATATATATCTTCATATATTAAAAGTGCCTATCTAACGGCAATTCTTGGTTTAACAGAATATACTTTAAAAACAAAAGAATATTCTGTTAACTTTAACGGAGAAGAATCAAAATACATTTTTAAAATTAACACTGTTAATTAGTATATTTGATACTAATTAAATCGAATCATCGTTAACCATTTTTCTCTATCATTCTTCTCTAAATTTGTTATCGATTCCAATCCCAAAAGCCCTATCAAAAGGTGCGATTCCAGCTGCTGCAATAATATGTGCGACTGAACAAGCGGAGGTCTATGAAATCAGAAACCCAAAGGTGCGATCGACTACAGCTACGACAATGGGTGCGACTAAACGGGCAAAGGTCTATATGAACGGGCTGAACCCTCTTCGTTGCTGCGATCGATTCCAGGTATTATATATATAATATCAATATACATATGAAAGAATGTATATATTACCCTATTTTAAAGGTGAATTACCTTTTCGATGATTGCAGTGAGACTTTGCTTAAGGTAAAGCAAGCTTTTTTCATCGAAAGCTAACATAAATGCCGCTACGAAGCTTTCTTGGGTTTCCAGTTTCGCGATTGGGACGAAGAAATGGGTTTTCGATGTGGGAATTGGGATTTTAGCAGCCTCGATTGTTGCGATTTCAGGTGGGCAAAGGTTGAAACTCTCAACATTTTTGAACCACCATAAATAAATCTCAATCTCAGTGGGCAAAGGTTTGATTTTTCTTCTTCTCGATTTTTCATTCTTTACCCCAATTATTGTATTGATTCTTCAGTTGCTGGAGCATGTAAGTTATTTTTGAAATTTTAGAAATCAAAACACTAAATTTTGTTTCTGAAATTTTTGCTTCGGTATTATTTCTGGGGAAAAGAAATTAAATCTTGTGCTTTTTAACTGTTTGAGAATAATGTCCATTGCATGTTTCCCTTTTTTAATTTTTGTCAACATACATATATATGCATAAAGCTCTTTATCTAATTAAAGTGAAACTCATAAATTTCAGGTGGCTTTTGATATAGCCATGGCCGAACACAAACGTTTAAGCAACCAAATAATTGTATCAAGCTATGTAAATGGTAGCAAACTCTCATCAGAAAAACTTAGAACCTTATTGCTTGTATGCAATCCACTGGAGCTAATGTTATCAAACTAATAGTTGAAGTGCATAATATCATAGATGTAGCTCCAATTTTCCATTTGCTTACTCATTGTCAGGTAAATTAGAAAATAGAGAAACTTTGTTTAAATTTTCTTATTTTCCATTAACACCAATTTATTCATTTTTCAATGATGAAAATTAGGTGCCATTAATTGCTACTGCAGTGGGCAGCAGAGGTCTTATAAGCCAACTTTTGGCACCTAAGTTTGGTGAATTTTTAGTGTATGGTTATCTAAAAAGCCACCCTATTCCTGGCTTACCAACTTTGGTTAGCCTTAAACAAATTTATGAGCTTGAACATGTAAATGAGTACACAAAAATCTTTGGCCTTATTTCAAATCCTGTTGGTCATAGTAAAGGTCCTATTCTACACAACCCTGCTCTGAGACATATTGGATACAATGGAATTTATGTTCCCATGATGATTGATAATGTCAATGAATTCTTTCAAACTTACACAAGCATGGACTTTGCTGGTTTCAGGTATACTCGAGCTATCGAATTTATTTACTTAAAATAAATCTATAATGGCCTTCATGTTCTAAACCAGACCTTATTTTAGTTGTTGGCCTTTTATAGTTTATACTCATAACAACCACATTGTTGTTTTTCCTTGTCCATTAAATCTTGGTTGGTTTAGATGAATAAAGCTTGGATGATTCTGGAGAATGCGACTCAAGGGACTTTAAATAACAAGTTACATGGGTAAACATCTTTAGTTATTTAAATGTGTGTACAATTATGGATCTAGCAATGATATTGTGTTGACCCTTTTAACTTGCATTGACTTAGATTGGGGTTGCATCTCTTAGCTGGGGTAAAGCCATCTGAGATGTTTTTGAAGTCTATACCTAAGGAGGTCACAACTGTCGAAGTCACCTACCCTTCAAGGTTTCTTTCTTGCATTGCCTAAAAATCCACTTTTCTTCTAATTTTTGTCGTGTGGAAAATAAATTTAGGCTATGTTTGGATCTTGCATTTTACCACAGAAACAATTTATGTGGGAAAAAAAATAGAGATAAAATGGTGGAACTTGTTTTATACACTTATAAATTTTCTAAATTTTATAATACATTTAAATTTAAATTTTTCTGAATTTTGAATTCAAACACGAGAAAAGAAAAATCTTTCTAAATTCATTTTTTCCCGGGCTAATGTTGCAAAGGGACACTGTAGATTGAAGAAGATTCTGATAAAGCTGTCTTAATTGGTGCTCTTAGAGTGCTGGTGTATTATCTTTTATGTGGAAATTTATGTGTTTTGAGGAATCTAATGAGGAATTTAAACGAGCCTATATTGGCCAGATTGTGAATTTGGGCAGAAAAATACACTTCAGAGTCCAACTTTTAATTTGATCAAAACAAAGACTTTAGAGTTGAGTGGCACAATGATTATCCCTCTTCTGCTTTTTCTTAGAGGTTTAACCGTTTTAATACTATTTGCAATTGTTGTCTAAATGGTTCTTATGCCTCTTGAAATCCATTCTTGTGGTGGTCAATAAGTTTAGGTTTCCTTCCTAAAGTTTGCGAATTGTGGCTATCCGTTACTTTCCTTTGTTTGTCTAAGTACTAGATTTGATTTTGTTTCAGCTTTGGTAAGGACTGAGAACAGAATGTTGCATGAAATAAATTATTCTTGATTATTGTACCCTATTCATCACTAAAGAAGTTTTAGTTTAGAGAGATGCTACTGCAATGGTTGCTTATTATATCAATGTGTGACAATGATTGGTAGTGTTGCTTCAATTGGCTATTCCTTGGTTGCAGGTGGACATGGTAACTCCTATGTCCTCACAATTAACATATGAGGGGTTTTTAAATGAGGTAAGTTACTATAGCTGGAGTGTGGCAGTATTTTACTTATTAAATAACTTTTATGCGGTATGATTTGACTAGAAATATTTACGAGCAAAAGAGATGCTGATGATACGAGCAAAACAAGCACATGTTGTAAATCTTTAGTTGGTCATGTGATATTCATTCTCACTGTTCTTGTTTAACCAGCATGTAAACTAATTCATGATTCTTTTCTCTTTCCAATTAGTCTGATTGGTGATATTTTTCTCTGTTATCTTTCTCTCAGATAATCTATATTCTATTTGATATTAAATACCTAGTTCTGGCAGCAGAACATTTAGTATTACGTATGTTTTATCTTTTCATTTAGTATTACGTATTGTTTGCAGAAAGCATACTATTGGATTGAAGCTGAAATCATATTAAAAATATCAACCAAGATTTTTTTACATGTCGTGTGATTTTTGTAATAAGGAACTTATGTTCTACAACGACAATGAAGAAACAGATTGTGAAAATCCAAAATGCAGAAAAAGATGTATTCTTACACCACGGTAAGCACATCATAACTAAATTCATATTTGAACTTATTTGATATTCATACTAATCGTTACATATTCTGTATAAATTATTAGTGCAGGGACATATGTACAACTCGACGATGGTACCGAGTTGCTAGATGTTGTGATGTTGCAGAAAACATATTCTCATGTACTGCAGTTCAATTAAAATCATATTGGGACGAGGTAAATATAAAAAATAAATATGTAAAATTTATACATTTTCATAAATAGAAATATATTAAAACTTATTACTAATTATTCTTACAGAAACATAAGTTGTTTGTCCAAAAAAATTACGGAGCAATTATCAGCCAAAAAATGGAGAATTCAGTTGTATGTAGATCCAAAACGAACAATGAGTTCAAAGTACAATCAATTCACCATTCAAGCAGCTGAACCAATGGAAGATTAGGCAGAAGTTTCACTATACTCTTTTTAGTTTTACTAATAATATTCCATATATTAAGAATTTTTTTTAATTTTTTTTTTTCTATTTTAAGATCGCACATTCACTTTAATTTTTGTGTTCATAATGTTTGCTTTAAAATCTGCAAAACTTATGACTTGTTCCTCCAAATTTTTTATAAGTAAATAATAAGTATTATTTAGTTATGACTTATATATACCCAAATTTATTTGAATAACCAATTATAATAGCACAAATATTACTTTAATAAAACAAATCATTCATATGATCATACCTTCACATACAATCTAAATAAGACAAAATAAAAAAACTTAAACTTTACCTAAAACTAATATTTACGTGCCTCGGCACGTAACTCCTACCTAGTGTATATTAAAAGTGTCTATCTAATGGCATTTCTTGGTTTAACAGAATATACCTTAAAAATAAAAAAAAAATATTCTGTTAAATTTAACGATGTTAATAGGTTTAATCTCCCGTTAATAAATAAACCCAATAATTAAACCCAAAAAAATTAAATAATCTTTTTTTTAAAATTAAACAATCATTTATTTAAATTACTGTTAATTTTTTTTATTTTTTATTTTGAATAAGCTGGATATTTAAATTATTGTACCACTTCTTTCTCTACGAAGAGGAATGTTCGTCATTATTACTTACCTCATTCATATTTTTAATCATTAAATCAAAATTTTGTGTTTGTATGTTATATCTTAAGGCAGTACCAAGCTCACATTAGCAGACTCAACGCCTACGATCGCTACAAGAAATTTATTAAAGATTACGGTGAGATCAGACCCTTTTGTTTTTGTTGGATTTACATAGTATTAAAATGCTCAAGTTTTAATTTTTATTGTTAATTTAATTTGGATTCGAATTATACACAAATACTGAGCTTTGTATCTGTGGGTTCCTTGTGTCCTAAAGAAAAAGAATGGCGAACATTCCTCTTTGTAGAGAAAGAAGTGGGCTACAGTCATCCTTAAATAATCATATAACTCACTAATTTTAGAATTATTTGTATCAGTAATGTCTGCAACTGGAGACTATTAAATACTAGACCAACATTCCTCCAGTCTTAACCTCCTAATATTCTACACTTGGCCATCCTTCTTCCTCAGCAAAGCTCTTATTTGAAGACCAAAGCTTGGTATTTATCCTTATGTGTCTGTCTATACCAACATTTCAAATTATTATTTTCTATTTTATTACTGTGTACTAAATTACTCTTTTCTCTATTTGTCGCAACATGTATTATAAGTTCATAGCCGGAACAGGTATTATTAATTTCATATCATATTTCACACTTGTTTCCCCATTCAAAAAGACCTATCTTTCGATCTTGCTAATTTCTTCTCTCTAGGGTACACTGCCACTGTTTTGCTCAATAACCATAAATTATCGAACTTGCTCGGAGAGCTTCAGGTACTCTTTTAATTTTTTTGTTATTATTCTTAATTTCAAATTTAGCTTCGTATGTTGTTAAATTATTGAAGCTTACGTGTTTGTTAATCTACTTTCTTCTTAAACAAAAACCACTAGAACTTATATAAAACTAATATTTACGTGGCTCGCCACGTAACTCTGATCTAGTATATATATAAATATAAATATAGATAAATAGAATAGATGGTATTAGTATTTGAAAATTTCTATATAATTTATTATCTTTAGTTATCAAGTTATAATAAAGTTACTATGATTACATTATAACTAGTGAAGTAATGAAATTGAGGAAAAGATTATTGATTTTAGCATACTATGAAACTTGACCCAAACAATCGGTTTCAATACCATATTATGCCACTGTCTACAATCTCAAAAAGCAGCAGGAATCCCACCCTTTCTGGGATCACTCACTGCCACAAGCTTTCCAAGATCTTGAGCTATGAGCTGGCAGATAGTCCCACCACCAAGGCCTTGTAAGACATGACCCTTCTTCTTAAGGGCTTCTCTTATATTTGCAGGAACTTCAAAGTGGTCTCCAATCACAGTTGTCCAATTCTCATAGCTAACAACATTGGGTATCAGCTGCTCAAACATAAATAATCGTATTTCATCAATGCATGGTAATGGGGTTGAAAGTCCAATGGATTAGTATACATAACAACTAATCAATACAAGTTTTAATGAAAACCTGATGATAGATCCTTGGAGCCATGACAGAGGACAGAGGGTTCATTCTCTTGACAAAATGATTCAAAAGAACCTCACCAACTGCTGCAAATATAAAGGCTCCACCACTGGCACCTAATGCTGCTTTAAGTTTATTATCCTGTCAAAACAAATAAAAAGTGTATAATCTTGCTTTGTGTGTTTGATCACAACTCTCTCAAGTGTGCTGATTTTGAAAGGTGCAATTTCTTGATCATTTCTTTAGTTAATGTTTTGTAATTCTGTTTCAATTCATTCTTGATCATTGCCTTTATTTGGTTTCTACTACTACATTTCTTGTTTGTTTATGATTCTTGATAAGTGTTAAGTCACCACATATTTTTCTTTCATGTAAAATTTTCTCAATGAACTACTAAATAACCAAAAGCTATTCATCATTCTGCTAACTAATAATGAAGCATTCTTAATGGGATCTGTCCCAAATTTTTAGAGACATACCTTTACAATTATAGTAGGTGACATGGATGACAAGGGTCTTTTTCCTGGCCTGATAAAATTAGCCGGAGCGGGTGGTCGGACACCTTTAGTGACATTTGTTGGGATGGAGAAATCATCCATTTCATTGTTTAAGATTATTCCTGTACTTGGTGATAGTATTTTTGAGCCAAAATATGCATTCACTGTGGTAGTCATTGAGATTGCATTTCTTTGATAATCAATGATAGATAGATGACTGGTACCATGATCATGGATCTGATTCCACCTGTTGGACAACAAAACATTCCCAATCCAATGAAAAAGTAACCTTACAAATCCCAACTAAAGCTTACAATTCAGCATAAGATTAGCAAATGAAACCAACTTACTTGCCACCATAATGGTTAGGATTAAAAGTTCTGTTGTCATTTATGTCTTTCCTTAGTTTTGCAGCAAACTTAGGAGAAAGCATATCAGATATAACACTAGACACATTAACAAAGTCTGGATCACCCATGTTCATTCTCACAGCAAATGTATGTTTTAGAGCTTCAATTTCTCTATGGACCCCAAGAGAGCCAGAGATTCCAGAAGGAAATCCATATTGGGAAAGAATGTTCAGCATCTGTTAAGGGCAAAGACACTGTTGTAATTTATTACAAGAAAAATTTCTATCTGTAAACAAGAGAAAATTAAATGAAATGAAACAATAACATAACATAACATAACATAAACAGAGAAGAGAGAGAAGATCTTTACTAGTATCATTGGAGGACCCCCAGAAGGAGGAGGCATGGCAAGTAATTTGGTCCCCATAACATCAACAGAAATTGGCCTTTTCACCTTAACTTGATAACTTTGCAAGTCTTTCATTTTCACTATCCCTCCAGCCTTTTGAATATCTCTAACTAGATTTAATCCTATTGATCCATTATAAAAGGCCTCTATGCCAAAATCTGCAATCTTTCTTAGTGTTTGAGCTAGTTTCTTATTACGGCAAATATCACCTGCCTTCAAGAGATTACCATTTGATGTAAAAACACTCTGAAGTCCTTTATCTTCAAAGATATCTGATTTTGATGCAATCAACTGCATTTCAAGATACAATGACACCTTGAATCCCAATCGAGCAAGGCGCTCAGCTGGCCTTACGAGCCTCGCCCATGGAAGCTTCCCATATTGTTTCCACGCCTTATAAAGCCCTGCAAGCTCTCCTGGAACTGCTATGGAGAGACCACCTTTAGCTTTAAGAGTTTCATTGCCAGCATACATGTCCTGTCAAAAACAAAGGTCTTCATTATGATTATCAACTTACAATCCTAACGATCTATTAATTGTACAAAAGAGAGAAATTGAAGGAGTGACCTCAGAAGCAAGCATGGGAGCAGTTTCTCTCATATCATACACTTGTGCCTTTCCAGTGGCTAGCCTTAAATTCATGAAAGCTCCTCCACCAATGCCACTTGAAGCCGGACTCACCACCCCCAAACACAGAGCAGCAGCCACCGCAGCATCCACAACATGGCCTCCCTCGCGTAGAACTTGAGTTCCAATTCGGGAACATCGGCCATGATCAGTGGCAACAGCTCCATGATGTGCAACAATTACCTCTCGTCTGTGTTTGTGTTTGGTCGAACTATTATCAATACTCGTTGCATTAAGGCTCGTACTACTTAGAAGAAGAATAAGTATGAGTGGGAGCAAAAGTTGTAGTGTAAAAGTATGCCAATGAGATGTATGAGCTGCATTTGAAGATGATAATAAACAACATGTTAACTCAAGAAGAAGGAGAACAAACAAACCATCAAGCAAAGAAGAAAAAACTTATAGATAACTTACACACTACCATCATTAAGCTCTAGAAGAGAATTCTTATGAAGAAAAAGAAAAATTGATTATAACTATAAAATGAGCAAAGGGAAGTTTTAAAATTATGGTTAGAAGAAATATGTGGATATGAGTTGATTTTATGAATTGTTGAAGACTCAAAGCTAAAAGGAAAAGAAGTTTTATTTTAAAAAAAACTTGCATATGGAAGAATGATGATTTGACAAATTAAGAATACTTGTAGAGTTTTAATCACATAGCTACTAAAGAACACTAAATGTCATGTGTTTTATGGTGTACTAAATTATATAAAAACTTATTGTCCCATACATGGATGGATCACATACATTATAGATGCTTATTAAATATTTGATTTTGATTAATTAATATGTTATGTTAAAAAAGTCAAAAACCATTAGCACTTTTGAACCATTAAAGTATTGCTTTCTTGATTAGAAAAGGAAATAAAGTTTAAGCTCTCTATTATTTTTCTGAAAGTAAAGGAATCATAAAGAAATTAGCAACCGTGGGCGAATGATTAGTGTATGTTATTGTCGATATTAATATACACCACTCTTTCTTTCTTTCTTTCTTTCCTTTTCACTCTTATCCTTTCCTAAATAAATTTCTCATAATTTTTCAAAATTAATTATAGGTTGTTGTCAACATTTTGGTCTTTTATGATACACATTTTTTCCATTCTGATATAGATATACATATCAATAGGATTATACATGCACCTTCCCTAAATAATTTCTCATAAATTTTCAAACTTTCTTTTAACACTATACATCTGTAAGTTGAATTTTGGTGAGAAAATAAAAATGTAAGAAAAATATAAGAGAAAAAAGTATGAAAAAATAAATAAATAAATAAATAAATAAACCAATTTCTCATAATTATGGAAAACATAAGATTCAACCAAAATTTTTATGTTGAACATGAAAAATTGGTTGATTTTGATTTTTTTTTTTTTTTTGTATTTTCTACAATTTTTTTTCTTGAGAAATTTGCATGGAGTAATGCAAATTTTATTTTATTTATAAAATTGTACTTTGCTATTTTATTATTCTAAATACCATTAGTTTGAATGATATAATACTCTTATTTTGCATACCGTTTTTATGACACTTTTCTTTCATTTTATTTTTTGTTTTTTTTTCCTTTCATTAAATAGCAACATAGGGATTAAATTCTCTCACAACATTTTTTTTTTTTTGTCTTTTTATATATAATATTAAAAGCTCTTTTTTTAATAAATGTGACATATTATAGTCTTTTTTTTTATTTTTTTTAAATTTAAAAAAAGAATTAATCACGTCATTTATTATTTATACTCAAAAATTATACTGTTGTAATTTATTTTTTGTGGTGATCATTTTAACATGTGGAAAGCATATGTATTTTTACCGCTACAAAAAAAAAATTACCAAAATTAAAAGTAACACTAAGGTATCTTAAACAACAAAATTATTATATTTAGCTAACATAATTTAACTTAAAAATCTAAAAAAATAAAATTGTAATTTTGAAGTTAAAAATTAATATTTTATTGTCTCTGAAAAAAGACGATTAAAAGTAATTTGTTTGTTTCTTTTTTATATTTTGTAACAAAAAATAATAAAATCTTAAATTAATGAACTTTATCATATCAAGTAACATTATGAATTACTATAAATTTTTTTTGTTATATTGTATTTAAAAGTACGATATAGTATACTAATAACAAATTTATTTAATAAAAAAATTGATATGCTAATGTGAAAACTTATAAAATTACCAAATAGTATCTTAAACATAATAGAATTAATTAAATTATAAAAATTATTATATATATTTTTTAAAGTTGACTGATCAAAGATTTAAAATAAGCAATCAAATGTATATGATAAAAAAATTACCTTAAAATAATTTTTTTAATAAAAATTAATTAATTGATATATTAATTACATCAAAAGTAACTAAAAACTTGCTTTAAAAAAAAAAAAAAAAAAAAAAAAAAAAAAAAAAAACCTTGCAAAACAGTAAAATTTCGAGAAGCGTAGGATAAGGTGTTAAATGTTGTTGTTTTGGCAACTTTATACTTTGTTTGGATTAATCAAAATTGCTGTAAATATGAGATGAAATGTAATTCTGCAGCTTATGTTAGTAGAGAGATTAGATTAGTTGTTAAGCTTAGATACTAAGCTGTAGCAGCGGGGAAAAAAAGAAATTTAATAGCTATATAATTAATGTAATCAATAATTGGTAGTGTTGGCTGGTTGTTCTATTGTTGTTTGAGTTTGTTATGTATCCTTGTTTGTTTTGAATAAAGATCCTTTTCTTGTTCAAAAAAAAAATTCTAAAAGCAAGATTTTTCAAGTTTTTTTTTATTTTCGGTAATTATTTTAGATTTCAGTATTTGTGCTGACGTGGCACATCAGTATTTGTGCAAATAATTTTGTTGTATGTATTTTTATAAATAAAATTAATTTTAAGTATAATATTGGAAAAACTCTTTTTTTCTTCCGACCAAAATTCAACTTCCAAAAATAGCCAACACATATGTAAATTCTAGGGGCTATGGTACACTGATAATCGGATAATACAAAACTCTTCCGTTGTATACTTGATTTAGTACCATAAAACTAACAATTGGTATTAGAGCAGTTCCATGAATGTGTATACATTAAATGTTGTGTGGGTTTTATACATTTATATATATGTAATATGTATGTGAATGGATGGTATTTTATTGTGAATCTATGAGAGGTGAAAAATCATTAATTATATAGTATAATTGGGTGTAGGTTTTATTGCTATTATTTTTTAGAAAATAATGTAAGCCAATTAGGGCATAGGAATTTTTATGTAATTTATTTTTTAAATTAAATTTTACGTAAAAATTATTAGTTGTAATGTTCATTGCATGTGAGCTTAGTTTCTAATCTTAAAATCTGGCTATGCATATCGAAAACATCACATGCATGTGAGCTCGGGTTCGTGGAGGAACCCCGACCATGCAAAAAAGCATTGGGTATCGTGCCCATGCTTCGCTAGGGAGGAGTCAACCTAGGGTTGATGTATGCATGGGTTAACATGCATGCAAAGGGACGTGAGTCCCGAGAGGGGCCAAGGTGGTTCGACCACTGCCCCATGCACGACGGTGCACCACTGTCCGTTCATGGCAGGACATACAACGTCCACTTGACCCGTTCGGGTCTATTCAATTCTTGACCCCTGGTTGCTCCTCTCGTGCGTTTCCTCTTCCTCGTGGCCACCATGGCCACCGCCGACCAGGTGGCTGATGGTGGTGGTCGACCCTATCCTTTGTGATACCCAACTATATATGTGTACATATATGTATGTATATATGTATATAATATATAGTGTATATATAGTATATACACTATAAATTATCTATTAATTATTTAATGTAAATAATTAATTTATTTTGAGATATTAAATAAATATTATGGTTATTATTTGAATTTTAAATCTAAATAATAATTATGCTAATTATTAATTAATAAATGTTAAAATAATTTTATTATTTTTAATAATTAAATCAAAATAAAAGAGTTTTGTGAGATATTAATTTTTTTAAAATTCATATTTGAATTAAGTAAATATAATTAATTTTAGGAATATTTAAAAGAGTTATGTACTATAAGGGAGCAAGTTTTAGACAATTTTTTCATCTTCTTTTTCCTGTTTAATATGAAATTTTATATGAAAAATATACATTGATACTTTATTTATAAAAATACTTTCATAAGATGTGTTTAATAATTTTGTCTTTAATGAGTTTTTATTTACTAAAATATCACTTACACATATTTATTCATGTCAGCCCAAACCACATTTCAGTCATTTCCCTTTTGAAACCCACGTTCAAAACTCACGAAAATCACCTCCTAGCCATAACCTTCGCCATCTTCGTCTTCTAACTGCCTCATTTATTAGTTTTTTTATATATCTTTCATTTCGTATATATAATGACTATTACTTGTGGCTCTGCTTCTCCATCTCCATTGCTAAAAAAAGCTTCAAAAATAGGTCATAAATCAGTTGCTAACAAGGCTAAAAGGAAACGCCCAGTCATCGACGATGATGACTCCGATTTCGCTACCCTCGTGGCTAAAGGTGGTCGTCGTCCAGTGAAGAAGAAGTCAAAGGTGTCTTTGCCTAAAAAAATTTCAACTTCGACGACGAGAAGGGAAGAAGAAGTCAACTTTAAGACAGCTGTGATAAAGCTGTAATGCAACTGTTATATCTGTTGCGAGCCAACTATACAACAGTTATATCTGTTTCGAGCCAACTAACATAAAACTACAAAACAACTAATAATTCCACATATTTAATACAAATAATATTACATCAATCGTGTTTTATCTATCCAGGTCTCGTATTTGATAATTCTGAGCCCTGATTTTATAATTCTATAATATTATAGTAGCAAAACTACTATTCAACTAACGTGTAACTTAATTGCAACTACAAATGTTAAATGTGAATATGTATCTATAAGAAACTATTTATGTACTTTTTTGTCATTGATCGATAATAGTAATATGTGGAGAAACAACTATTAAACCTCTGTAAACTAACTTTATATCAACTAATTTAATATATTAATAAAATTAAATATGTTAAAAAAGTTTCTTATAAGAGCTTTGTATTATATTGACGATATGAAACACTTGCAAATATGATAAAATTCATTGTATCGTTATCAATTTATAATAATTGATATGTCAAGTTTCAGAGAGTTAGAAAAATATTTATGCAACTATAATGCAAATGTTATGAAATATTAAAAATCATAACAGTGTTTCTACGTACATAACTTTATTTACATGTCTATTCGTGATTTTATATGAACAAATTCACCATTAAAAATCTAGAAAACAACAAAAATATACCGAGATAAACATTTAACTACAGTATTGATGTAATTTTTTTTATTATACTTGAGTTGGATTGTTTGAGAACTCCAATTCAACTTTTTGAGATCTACATTTCATGGATCTAAATATTGAAGTCAAGATATTAGTTTTATGCGAATTAAACTGAATTTCTAGTTGAAATTTAGTTTTGTAGTAGTTTCTCTGTACTTTTTTTTTTTCATGAATTCGAAACAACCCATGTTTTGATTGATTTTAGTTGCCTTCTCAAGTAAAGTCGTCGAAATTAATGGTAGTTCTCTTTCTAATTAGGTTTCATTTCGGTTTTATTAGATTGTTGGGTTGGTCGATTGAAGGTTGCGTGTGTGAGGTTGTTTGTTTCGTTTCGTGAGGCTGAAGTAGTAAAAAAAAGTGGTATTTTAGTAATATTTAATTTATGGGTTGTATTAATATTCATAGAGCCGACCTTAAATACTTTTGTAATTTAATTACTTTTTTAAGAAACTCTTTACAAGTGAGAGCATCACTTTTGCTCTCACTTATAAGAGTACTTTTTTTGTATTTTAATTGGTTAAATAATGAAGGTGCATACAATTAAAATGAGTAAGTGCACATATAAATATATATACTATTAGTTGTATTAGAATTTTTAAAATTAATTTTTTTTAATCAAAATTATGGAAATCTTTTAAAAGTGTGTTTAGTAACTGAAATTTATTTTTTATTTTTTAATTTAAAATCAAAATTAGAAACATAAATTTGATGCTTTTAAAATTTTTAAAATTAAATTTTTTCTCTCCCTTACTTTATTTTATTTTTATTTTATTTTGTTTTACTTTCATTTTTATTTTTAGTTTTTAAGTGGATTTTACACTTAATTTGGTGCTTTAGGTATTTTTAGAACATAATTTGGAATTTTGAATGTGATTTGGAGGTTTGAAGTTTTTGCTAGATTTTTGATTATATTTTGCTACAGCAAAATATGAACAAAAAGCTTTTGTCGTTGATTTGGACAAGTTCGCATGTTGTAGCAATTCTCTAGCAAAATTTTAGCATAAGTAGTACAAGTTAAATGAGCAATCAACAATATTTTTGCTGGATTTTTGCAAAAATTTTACAACAACAGGCGTAAGTTAGAATTCTTTACGAGATGTGAAGGAATTTTTGGAAAAAAAAAAAAACAAACAAAACCAAAACATAATTTCTTAAATAATATTCTAACCAAAATAATCTCAAATACTTTGAATTTCTTTTTCTCAGAAAACTCTATTTTCTCATCTTCTTCCTTTTCCGTCCTAACCACCATAGCTACCTTGTCTCTACCTTCCCCTTGCCTTAACCACGACCACCCTGACCACCATCTACCCTTCTCCACCTCCATTCGCCAGAAACTCCATTATCAGACCCCAATCACATTTCTCTTCTCTTTTTTCTCCACTATCACCAAACCCAGAATTTGACCTAAGCCTAAAAAACCCTCCGCCCACCTTCACTCTCATCTCATCATCATCCTCAATTTCTCTTCACCTAAACCATAGCCTCATCACCATTTTCGCATGAACTCAGTTGTACCAGTTCCAACCTGCCTCGTTCTTCATCATCTCATTAAAGTTAGCAAAAAATAATGATAATATCATATATCATTTTAGTGAAAGAAAAAAAATTAGATCATAGCTAAAAAATAGGGGAGTTAAAAATAAATAAATAATAATTCTATATTGCTACCTCATGATAACGAATAAACTACAACAAACTATTATCATTAGAATAAAAATCAAAGGTTTAAAAAATGTCCTTACAGGTGAGAGCAAAAGTGATGCTCTCACCTAAGAAAAATCATACTTTTTTATATATACAAACCTCTTTTAATATACAAGATTTTTTGTTCTCAAAAAAAAAAAAATATAGGAAAAATCTACAATACACCCTCTTAAAAATGGGTGTATTGATGCACTCTTATCTATTTCGATATCTAAAAAATTATTTAGTCTAATTTTTTTTATGGTCGTATACATTATAGTTATTTCAGACATCTGACAAAATTTTGAGAAATTCATAAAAATTTAATATGTCGTAAACAGTGTTCAAAGAGTTTGTTACGCGCGTGACTTTTTTATTTTATACGCGTGTGAAATAGACGGTTTAAACATTGATTTCTATATTGTAAATTATTCCAAATTTCTCAAAATTTTACAGGATGTCTTAAATAACTATAACGTACACGACTGTGAAAAAATTTAGACTAAAAAATTCTTGTAGATACCGAAACAATCAAAAGTTGTATCAGTACACTCATTTTGATTCATTTTGATGGAGAAGCACCTAAATATATATATATAGAGAGTGATTTTTGGTGTAGAATAAATTATTGTGGGAAATGATATTAAAAAAAATTATTTCAAAAAGGGAGAAAAAAAAAAAAAAATCCCTTCCAAGTCTGATTCTTTCTTTTAAATTTTCCCCCTTCCCTATCCCCAACTTTCTCAAATTTTGCTCTTATAAATTCTCCAAGTTAATTCAATTTTTGTGGCTTCATAACTCACTTTTTCGAAATAGAAAATTGTTTTCATAAAAGAAAATACGGCCTTAGCCATATCCTTTTCGAAACAATTTTCAGAAAACAAAAATTCAGAAGAGAGAACTGTCTCTGTAACAATGGAGCTCGACTTCTGCGATTCTCCTCTGCCTAAAATTCGATATTCTATCGAAGCTACACTTTAATCAGGTATTCTCCTCTCATCCTCTTCCTCCGTCTTCTTTTGTGCCCTCAAGACTAGTATACAGTTGTTACACCTAGGTTTTTGTTTCCAACAAACATGCAGCGGCGAATCTATGGATTTCCCTTTTGATTTTCTTGTTTTGTTTTGATTAGGTTTTAAATTACAATGAGCATTGTGGGTTTGCGTCTTAATTTCTGAAGAGAAGACAAGTTGATCTGGACTGCAAGGTTGGTTCACTCTATTTCATTACTTTTCAAATTTTAATTTTCAATGGCTTTTTTTGGTTTCACTTGGAGTGTTTAATTGCTGGGATTTGGTTGCCTATATTTGAATTTCTCTTCTTTGTTTGAGTATGAATTGTTTGAGTGTGTTGGATTGTTAGTTAGAGTTTAATTCTTTATCAGGCTTTAAAGATTTTGTATTTTTAATTGTATGTTTGTGATCTTTTATTTCGTTGATTCAAAGTTTTAGGACTAGCTAGATCTTGGATGAATGGTAATCCTCAAGAAAAACAGAGTACTAACCTAAGAAAATCTTGAAATTTTTCGTATTTATGCTTAAGTTGGATTAGAAAAAGATTAGGTAGCTAGTTTGGGCTCTAGCTTAGAAACTTATACTAGCGAAATGCCACGTTGACTTACTCATGAAGATTCCCATCCTTAGCACATTGCTCCTTTGCCATCTTGATATGAACAATGCTCTCCATACATACCAATAGAAGAAAAATAGCACTGCCCACATATCCCTGCTTATTTCTCTTTGAAGTTCCTTCTCTCTCTTCAAAGCTTTTAATCTGGTTTTTTTTTTCCGGCAAGGTGAGTGTATTTTTAAAAGACTAGCGACAACCTCCATTTTCCCCTCTGTGTTCTAGTTTATCAGTCATGAGTTTCTCATGTTTATTCGAAAATCAAGTAGTTTAAGTATCATTGACTAATCACATCTAAAATATGTCGTTAATTTAAACCATAAAATTGTTCTCACATTGTAACTTCAATTTGTCTGTCGCAGAATAATCGAGATTTCTGTAATTATTTGAATATATGGCTAGGCGAAGGGTTAAGAAAACAACTGATAAACAAGCTCCCTCGTCACCAGGGGCTGATTTGAATAATGTTGAAGTGAAAGAAACTCAAAACGATAAGGAAGAAGCTCAATTCATTGACCCAGATGGTATGTTATTGATTCACAACTTTGTTTCTATTCGTTCGTTTTTCATCTTGGCTTTTATTAGTACTTGGAATTAAGGCAGTGTAGAGTTTTTAAAAATATGTAAGTCAAGGCATATGGTATATTATGTTTACTAATGATTATCATTGTTTATGCCAGTGGCTGGGATTTAGTAGCCATAATGCTAACTGTGAATTTTTGTGTTTCTAATGGGTTCAATGAGAAATGCTTTTAGCTGAGGTTTTTTATAAGATTGCATTATGGGTAATTGAATTTTTTTTTAGATTGTACCACAGTATTATTTTCCATGAGTTTGGCGATTCAAATTAACCTCCTGTCCATCTAGGAATTGTAGGCATTTCTGACTAATTACTATAAGGATTAGAATGCCCTCATGAGTTTGAGTTGTTATTATTTAACAAGACATAGTTTTCTCCTTTTAACATGACATGTGAGCTCACAAAATATATCATAAGCTGATTCTATTTTTATGTTGCCTGGTTATAATTTTTTTTTCAATTTTAATCAGTTGAGCGTCAAATTGCTGCCATTAGAGCTATTCGGGATGTAGAGATTGAGCATCTGTTGACTGAATTGCGTTTGCTCCGTTCGTATTTTAAAAAGGAGCAGTTGCAGACCCCAGTATTGCAATTTTTTGCAGAGAACTTTCCGAATTTGTCAGTGGTAAGAAATGGACAAAATAGAGACGCTGAAGTACAATGGAAAACTAAAGAAGACAATGTCTCTGATGACAATAGAAGAGAGCTCCACGCGTCCCTTCTGCATCGATTGTCCATGGCTTATTCCAATTATTCTGCAGCAATCCCATCTTTGGGTGGTTTTGACTTTTCTAATAAAACAGGTTCTAAACAATTTTTTATTTGATTTAACATAGAATTGTAATAAAAGTTAGTGTTCTTGCTGTATCTTATGTAAATTAATTGATTAATTGCAGTGAAAACAAGCCATTTTGCTGGTGAAGATCTGCAGATCAGAGACTTTGTATGTTCTCTTGGAATTTATATTTGTCTATTATGTCCTAGGAATTTTTTGACTTTTATTTTCTTAGCTAACTAAAAAATTATTTAATTCAATTTCTTTCGCATTTAATGTGTATTTTTTGTGTTTTGACTCGCTATCTGGCTAACTTTTAAGCTTTCTTTATTGTAGGTTCTGGAGGAGCCATCTGAAACACAGATGCTAGGGATGCAAGATGCTTTTTGTACACCTGGGGTATGTGACTTCAGGAGTGCTTCTTTGTTTTATTTTGAGCGTCAATATTACTTGTGAGGCTGCTGATAATTTGCTAGGCTCGAACCATGTTATGTCATAAGAACAGAAAAACAGTAAAGCTAAGTGAGATGCAAAGTGTGTCAAACTTGAGGGACTAAAGTCTAACAGAAGTGGTCTAGGGGATGTGAATTGCCAACAAGGCTGGTGATCCCATGATGTATTAGATCCCAAAATGAGTAGAACAAGATAGAAGGGTATAAATAAAAGGGTGTATGAGTCATTGTATTGAGAGTTAAATAAGTGGGAGAATAGGATAATATATATATAGATATATAGTTAGAGTAATGGGGGAGAGAGGGGTTAATCTTGAATTGACTAGTACAACTCGTCATCACTGTAATTCTTTCATATTAGCATACTGGTTGATATCAATTTCACCTATTACCTATATTTGTTTGCTGCTATTTCTGTCTTTTGGATTTGTGTAACAGTGGGCTACATCAATTGATATTGGCAATAATAATTCAGATTTTTTGATTCTGGGCTTAAAAGAATGCATGGCTGATAGATTGGTATAGATAATAACTTTATTAACTCTTAAATTCTGTAGATGAGTAGCCAAAGGCTTTCTGTTGGAATGACACCCAAAACACTGAGGCTTCCAAAGCCTGGAGAGATGCTTTTATCTGTCCGCGGTTCTCCACTTGGTGTTTACAAGGAAGACAACATGGAAGCTATTCACGGTATGCATCTCTCACTCAACAAGTTTTTCTATTCCTCTTGTTCATAACATGAACCCCATATGATGGACCCTTTTAGCTATGAAGTCGATTTTGATTGAAATTGAAAAGAAGCCAGCTATTTATCTTACATACTGTGATAAAATACATACTATTAGTTTATCAAATTATCATTATTGAAAATCAGTGTTCTCTCTGTCTACTAGAAAGTGTTCCCCGCTGTCAAATAATTTCATAAAATTAGTGTTCACCACTGTTAAATAGTGTTACAGGGTCCATCATGCTGTTTTTTTCACAGCTAACACACACCAAAGTAGTTACATTCTCACGCTTAGGTAAAATGCAAAAAGGTTTTTTGCTTTGAAAAAGCAAATTCAACTTTCTTCCTTTCTTGACATTGTAGCAGGAGTCGTGCTTTTCTTAATCTTTTGTTTCATTCTTTTGTGAATTTTGGTGCAGAGTCTGAAGAGAGCTAACTGGAAATTTCTGAAGTAGTTAAATCATGAGTGTGCTCTACTGGTGCCATTGAATTATATGTATTAAGATTTCATGATGTATAACTTAGTCGCAGCCTATTTCTTAATCTGTAGAATAGTTTTAGTTTTGTAAAACTCCAGGGCAAAATCCATGTTTTATATAAATATTCTCAAGTATTAATTGATGTACAATCTACTTTCACTCTCTCACATAATTGAACTGTCAACACTTGCTCAAATGTGCTATGGATCACCATCCCAGTTTTATTGTTTTTGTTAACGAACACTGTTCAACACAGAAACAAATGTCTACCAAACGATAGTTTTTTTATTATTGGAGTCAGTTAGAGCATCTATTTAATATTCTTAACTAAAAAGTTAAAATAGAGAGCAATTTTTATTGTTGTTGCTAGTTAATATTTGATTATTTTAATAATATTTTATAATAAAAAGTAATAGTATTTTTGATTAAAATACTATTACAAAAAATAAGCAAAAAAGTAAGGAGCACTTTACATTTAGAGAGCTCTTTGAGCTATTTTTGTATGGTTGGAATTCATTTTTCAAGTCTCACTTCATATTTTAATTAAAAAATGTGTTCAGAGAATATAGTTGGAAATACTCTTAAAAATGTATGTAAAATTGTAAAGTTTTTTTTTGATACAGATGTAAAATTGTAAAGTTACATACTCTATATTAACACTTTTTGTAGAATTTATAACTAATAACTAAAACTAGAATGAAAACGTGAGAGAAAGATTCTCATATATTTCTTTATAGAGAGATAAACAGTTTTAGTAGTTAAAATTTCATAAAAGGATGATTCAAGTTTGAAAGGCATGAATTGAGGAAATAGAACCAAGAGAGTTGAGAATTGTACTGTGTACTTAGAAGAGTTGTCTCTTTGTTGATTTGTGATTGGAGCCATTGATGTAATTTCTTCCACCATTGTAAAGTTGTAAAGGTTTCATCATCTAATAAAGATCAAGCCACTAAGGTTGTTCCCACCATGGATGTTTTACTAATCCATCCTCGTGACAAACTTAAGCTTTTGCTTACTGCTGACCGATGCAGTTGTGAAATTTGTAGAGCCTTGGTTTTGAATAAAAAAATGCTCCTAGTCCTAGTGTGTCCAGAAGGAACCTCTTATTAGGAACAATGCTACTCTCTCCATCCATTCTCCACAATTCAAATATATCAAAAGAAATATTCTTATTTAGTATATTGTGTTTTCATAAAAAATATAGTTGGAACCCTGTATTTTCAATAATATGTAATTTGTATCTCATATTTTCAAATTGTACATATTTAGTACCCTAAAGTAAAATTTATTCAATATAATTTTATTAATTTAATCAAACAAATCTTAGTTATATGTAATCAAATAATTAAATTTGAATTTAGAATTTATAAAATTTTAAACAGTTTGATTGTATAGATAAAATTTTATCAAAAAAATTTAAATTTAAAGTATCAAATATGTATGATTTTAAAATACAGAGTACCAAATAAATATTATTAAAAACACAGGATACCTAATTTATATTTAGAGAAAATACAGGATTCTAAATGTGTAAACACCTTATATCAAATATAAATATATATATTTATATATTTATATATTTATATATTTATATATTTATATCTTTATATATTAAAAGTGCATATCTAACGGCATTTCTTGGTTTAACCGAATATACTTTAAAAATAAAAGAATATTCTGTTAAATTTAACGATAGATTTGATCTCCCGTTAACTTTCAAAAATATATAAATAATTAAACCCAAAAAATTAAATAATCTTTTTTTTTAAACGTTTAAACCAAATAATTAAATTCAAAAAATTAAACAATCTTTTTTTAAATTAAAAAAAATCATCCTAGCCACATATCTCTCTAACATAACAAACCGTATATCTCCAATGTTTGATATTTTTTTTATTAGTTAAACGTTAACAAATAAATAAAAAATTAACAAATATTAATATTGTTACACGATTAAAATATTAGGCTTACACGATTTTTTTTTTAAACCAAAAAATTAAACAATCTTTTTTTTAAACGTTTAAATCCAATAATTAAACCCAAAAAATTAAACAATCTTTTTTAAAATTAAAAAAACTACACCAATACCCACCCTAAATTAGAATCATCAATATAAAATTTAAACTCTATATAAAAAAAATCGTTTATAACATAAAACATTTGAATAACAATGTGTATATGATAGGTTTATATACACAATTATGACATTCTTAACAATTAGTTTTATAAAACATATCGTTTATAACATAATTTACAATTAGTCACTAAATTCTTAAACAAAAACCCCTAGAACTTAAAATAAAACTAATATTTACGTGGCTCGCTACGTAACTCTCTTCTAGTATATAAGAAACATACTAACCAAACTTTTATTTCTACATAATTTTTTTTTTATCTTTTTTAGAATTTGTTATATTTTGCTAATACAGTAGAATCTCTATTTAAGAATGTTACACTAGAAAAAAAATTAAAATACTAAAAAATATCAATATAACAATAATAACAATAAATAATCATTAATACTATATCATAATAGAATTATTTTAGAGTAATTATAATGTTTACACATGTACTACAATTTGAAATAAAATTATTAATTTTACGTAAATAAATTTACAAAATATATGTATATATTTCGTTAAAATATAATTATTCTTTGATACAACCAACACTATCTCTACATCCAACTGATCAGTTAGTTAATATCGTTGTAACAGTTTTTGTAACAAATTTTAGTTTTTTCTGTTACTCTGTTCTTCTTCTTCTTCTTTGTATCTCCATCTATATAAATGAAATCTTTTTCCAAGGCTGAGCAGCTTTTGCTAGTCTTAAATTGCAATCTCATAGATTGAATTCTGTCAGATTCTTTAGCATAGATAAGCCTTACATGGTATCGGATTACCCTTGACTACCGTCTCTCATGGATCCCCATCACCCTAAAAATCCACCACGCTCTTCAGCTCAAGCACCCACCACCGCTGCCCCTGCTCCGGCCAATCCTCCATGGAATCCGTTCCAAAATTCTCTTCACTCGTCTCTCACTGTTAAATTGGATCGATCCAATTTCTTTGCGTGGAAATCTCAAGTAATACCCACCGTAATCAGCCATGGTCTCGATGATATACTTCTTGGAGGTGTATCTCCACTTGAGGGATTGCTTAATGGCCAAACCAATCTTGAATTCACCATCTGGAAGCGTAAAGATCAGCTCCTACTCAGTTGGCTTCGCTCGTCAATGTCAGAATCTGTTCTTGGATCTCTAGCACAATTTCAAAGCTCGTACTCTGCTTGGCGCGCACTGGTACAGAGATGTGCCAGTCAATCGAAAGCTCGCATTCTACAGATTAAATCTCAACTCTCCACAATTCAGAATGGCAATCTTTCCATTTCTGACTACCTTGACAAGGTAAAGATTCTTGCTGATTCTCTTTCTGTTGTTGGCACTCCTATGGACGAAAATGATTTAATCATGCATATACTCAATGGGCTAGGCCCTAAATTCGACCTTGTAGTTGTGCATATACTCTTGTTGATGATGTTTCCTTTGAATCTATTCAATCTTTGTTACTAACTCATGAGAGCAGATTAGAAAGATATTACACTATTGTTGACTCCAGCAATAAAATCTCAGCAAATCTTGTTGTTGGCCCTGCAAGACCTGGAAATGGTGTTCCAAATCATTATCTTGCATCAGGAAGAGGATCAAACCAACAATACAATAATAATCAAGCTCCACCCAGAACCTTTGGTAGAGGTGCCTCCACAACACCATGATTAATCTGTCAAGTCTGTCATAAACTTGGTCACACTGCTGCTGTGTGCCATTACAGATTTGACAAAGGGTTTGTTACCCCAAAAATTGGTGATTCCCGTGCCTTCTTGACAGAATTTGATGACTCTGAAGAACATCAAGCTTACTCATCATCGATGCTCCCTGACTATGCGATTGATCAAGAATGGTATGCTGATATAGGAGCTACAAATCACATTGCTCTTGGCATGAAAAATCTTGAGAATGAACATCTCTATGCTCTTACATTCTTATATAGAGGTATACTTTATTAATACAAGACTTAAAAAGTGTATAACTAATTACAATTTAGAAGTTATTCTTATTTATAATTGGTCTAAATTAGGACTTAATTTTTTATAACAAATTAGAGATTATTCTTAAATAGAGAACTGTACATTTGAATTTGTTATTAAAGATATAGAACAATAATAATTTGATTTATTTTGTTGTTAAATTTAAAATTAATATTTAATTTTTAACATTTAATTAATTTTAGTGATGCAAGAAAAATATATATTATAATAAATATTAAATCATTTAATATTAAAAAATAATCAATTTAAAATATAGGCTTTTTTATTTTTACACTTCAAAACAGTTTTTTTGCATTTATACAGAATTCTACATAGAAATCCCCATTGCAACTAGCACTGCAACCTAAATTGTAACAAAAAATCGTATAAAAACCCCTATTGCAACTAGCGCTGCAACCACTTTAGAAACCCTAACCGTAAATTTGAAAAAAAAAAAAAAGTTAAACAAATAGTATATGGAGTAATTCTCCTAGGGATGCACACAGGGCGGCGAATTAGCGAGGAGTGCTCTTCCCGTCCCCATCTCCGTTAAGGATTTTAATTCCCATCCCCGCCCCATCCCCGCTTATTCCCTATCGAGGACGGGGCGAGGAATCCCCTAATGGAGCGGAGAATCCCCTATTGTAAAAATAAAATTTATTTTAAAAATTTAAATGTATAAAATTATTAAATTACATAAAAGATAAAATATTACATATTATTTACTATTCAATATAGTAATTATTATACAAAAACACAAATTCAAAAATTATAAAAATGATATTAATATACTAAAAAAAATACAAACGCATATATAAAATATAAAATATTAATAAAAAAAACTAATAAATTAAACGGGTCCCCGTTAGGACAGGAAGTGTCATCCCCGTCCCTGCCCCGTTTAACATTCGGAGACAAAATTTAATCCCCGTCCCTACCTCGTTCCCCATTTAGACAGAGAATCCTTGCCCCATTAGGAACAAGTCCCCACGAGCCCCACCCCCATGAGAAAAATGTGCATTCCTAACTTCCCCTTTAAAATAACTATTACACACTAGATTGGATTCAAAATATAATTGACTTTAGTGTAAACTTTTTAAAAAAGCATATATGTAGATGAACTTGGGCTAAAGCCCTTACTTTTTGCAATCTCATAAAGCACATGAGCTTGTTTTGGGAAGCCATTCATTCAATAACCAATCATTAACACTTTTAACATCTTTGACCATATGCTTTCGTACTAGTATTTGTGTAGTCATTAGCTTCAATTAAAAGGAAAGAACTAAGATATTTATAACCGAATCAAACTAACTTTGGTGCACTGCAAATCTCAGGAGAAGGATGGAACGTAGAAAACATTTTACAATGCACTACAACATTAAGTTCACCAAAACAGAGCATATAATATGTTCCATTGTAACGAAACTCTACCATTAGAATTAGATCGTCCTAATAATTAAGAACTCCAGAGATTTCCTATGAAGAGGGAACGAAATGTACAGTAAGTAATGAGACTCTGATAGATAGGTACTCCAAGCAGAAGATAAACCAACACTACGCAGCTGATTTGAAGTGAAATTCATCAATAGTTGAATATATCAATCCTTCATCTTCAAGAGATCTAATAGATTCCCTGGCAAAATTAACAAAAATGTGATTTGAGAAACATTAGATTGGTCACAAACTGCATGAAGAACCATACATTGCTCTAAACATGTTTATAGTTATATATATGTGTAAATATATAGGCACAGGTGAGAATGAGTACATAATTTTATCCACAGGAATCTTAAGCTGTTGGGAAAGTTCATCTCTATGTATCCCCTTTTCCTTCCCACTGCAATCAAGATTAGGCAAACAAGTGATTACAAGTTGGAATGAGAAAATTCAAAATTGTGACAAGAATTGTTGTAGCTTACAATATCAGAATTCACAACATCAGAAAAATGAAAAGGGTGACATTGGTAAAGAACAAAAAAAAAAAAAGCATGATACAAAGACAATCTTAGTGCACAACTCACATGCTTGAAGGCAGCTGCAGATAGTCAAGTACTAACTGATCGCAACCCTTTTGTGCATCAAAACTAATTTGCCCAGATAACTGCAAGGAAAAAAACACAAACATGTCAAACCTACCCATCAAAAACCACATTCTGAAAAGAAATCTGGTTAGCATGAACTCAGACCTGACTGGATGGTGCTATCTGAAATCCATTTGCTACACTTTTCACAGGAGTGCTAAAGGCAGAGTCTGCAGACTGAGGCTGAGTATCAGCATTTCCTGGCTGCTTCAATAAGCATAACAAACATCAACACATAAAGAATAGTTGTAAGATTTGCATATTCGCCATCAAGATAACACATTGACATATTCAAAATGAAATGTCAGAAATTATATTTACCCGAGACTTGGAACTCTGCAAGTAATTGTGTATGCATTCAATAAAGTGGAATGAAACTTCATCGAAGTTTGACACAGGCCTGAAACACATGAAACAACTGATTATTTTCAAATTCACCTGTTCAACTTCAAATATACATAAAAAAGATGAAAAAGAAAGTACGATTCACAGAAGAAATAGTAAGGACCACACAAAGTTTATTTACAACATTAAAAGTAGTGTCAAAATTCACATAACCATCACTCCATTCCAAGATATAATACTTATTTCAATAAATATTTGAGCTTTTGCACGCATTAACATACAAAAGACTTTTTAAAATTTCTTCCACATATTTGGAAATGGTATTTACAGAACTGAACATTTCTCACAATAGACAGTGACATTACATATCTGACAATTCATCAATGCGCAGAGAAAGGAACATAGGTTACAGAAGCATGACCCTACTCTAGCTCAAAACTCTTGCTTCCATTACACTTATATTTGTTTTCTATGAACTATCAACGATAGGCCATACTTGAAACAATGGACACTAAATTGTTCTAATAGCCAATGCAAGGATAAGGTTTCCCAAAATTAGAAAATAAAATATGAAGCGTATCACAATTCATAATAACAAGATAATAAGATTACAGTTGTTCCTATTAAAAACAATCATATGCCCAAAAGAACACTGTACTAAGAGCCAATCAATCCATACCTCACAGAGAAGGCAACCAATTGTCGGGTACCTTGAAATATTTTCACGTGCCCATTAACTCGTACATACATGCCATTCCTGAACAAACGAAGATAAAGAAACAAACAGATCAGAAGTTTTCCATAATTAAGTATCAGCATGTATTATTCAGAAAAGTGGTTGAAACTTACTCAATTCCTTCCATTTCCTTTGCATCAAAGTTCTCATTCACCCTGATAATACAAACACATACTAATTAATTAAACTATTTATAAACAATATAGATTGTAGATGGAACATTAAATCTAGCCGTTCAAATAGTGTAAGTATTAATTATTATGTCTCGTCTTTTACAACATAAATCTGTGTAAATGGTTTGCTTTACATATTGGAATTTGGAAGCATTTGTTTAGTTCATGAAATCGGGCTTGCACAGATTAGATCCCTTATCAATTTTTTAACGATCCTTATTGTACAAATTGAGTTTGAATATTAAAAGAGATAAAAAGAAACAAAGAAAGAAAGTACCATCTTCTGCATTTGATTCGTCCTGTTCCATCGTCTAGAAAAAGACTGACATCGGTATTTCTTTCAGTTTTGTCAGAGACCATTCCAACTAGAGTAACCTAAAGCATTAGATCATGTCAAAATTTCCATAAAATGATGGATTACAAAACCAAAAGCATTTGAAAACAGCAAAGGATAGGTTGTACATTCGCAGCTTCAACACCATTGATCACAAAATTCGATTTTTCATCACCAGAATGATGAGCCTCACTAATCTGCTTCACAGTCACTGGAATCAACCCGTGACTATCACGACTCTGTAACAGCAACGGAAAGAGGAATATAAAATCAAGCTGTGAAGAGATCATACAAAAATCATACCCAAAAAAAAAAAAACACACTTATATATCAACCTTGAAGTTGAACAACTTAGAAAAGAAAAAAAAAATAAATAAAAAAAATCGAGCTATCTAATCTAGATCTTTGAAAATTGAGACAATATAAGATTAGGTCATCTCCATTATTTTACAGGATTTCCTTCCCCAACTCTATCGAAATCCACAAACAGAAGATTCATTAGGCAATATTGAAAGAAGGTAGTAAAATATGGAATTACGAACCTTTGCCGGAGAGGGACCAGCATCGGCCAACTGAGATGACTGTGAGGACATGAAGCCACCGCCGGAGAAGGGAGAGGGATTGTCGGACTGGGTGGCGGAGAACATGTTTGAATTTGAAAACCCTAAGGTAGCTAAGAAAAATAAATAAGATAGTCTCTGATAAACTAAGGGGTGTTCTGAAAGTTTCAGTAATATGATGGAGAAATGCACATAGTTTTCCCGCTCAAATTGGAATTTCTCCCGCGCTAGGAAAAATAACAAAAGGATGTGGGGGAGTTATTTGCAACTTACTAATAAATTAAAGGGTTTTTTCAATTTTAACCAAAAAAAAAAATAACAATAACTTACAACTGGTCAAATAAATAAATATACAGTCTATATAAAAAAATTACACAAATACCACTTACATACACATTCAACCCCATGCTTCCTACGCAACTATCAAGCAACTATTGCGCAATCACGCAGCAACCCAACGCAACCGAAACGAAAATTCAACCAGAAAGAGAACCACTGTTAATTCCGGCGACTTTACTTGAGAAGACGATTAGAATCAATCAAAACATGGGCTGTTTCAAATTCATGAAAAAAAAAAGTGTAGAAAAACTACTACGAGAATAAAATTCAACTGGAAATCCCGTTTAATTTGCATAAAACTAATGTCCTGACTTCAATTTTCAGATCCATGAAAGGCAGATCTCACAAAGTTGAACTGGAGTTCCCAAACAATTCAACTGAAGTATAATCCAAAAAAAGTTTCATCACTACTGTAGTAAAATATTTATCCTGGTGTATTTTTGTTGTTTAAATTTTTAATAGTGAATTTGTTCATATTAAACCATAAAGAGACATGCAGATAGAGTTACATACATGGAAACATTGTTAGTTTTTAATGTTTCATAACAGTTGCATAAATATTTTGCTAACAGTTATTTCGTCTGATTGAAATCTTCGTCTAATGCAACCTTCGGCCAACCACCCTACAACCATCGTCTGTTTCGTATGATGCAACCACGCAGCAACCACCATGCAACTATCGTCTGATTGTGTAAGTGATAGTGTAAGAGTTATTTTGGTAATTAAAATCACATAAAAAGTATAAATATTATCCATACTTTATGAAAGTATTTTCATAAATAAAGTGTCAATTTATATTTTCTATGTAATAATTTCATATTTCTTTCCATAATTCTTTATAATTACATTAAAATAAAATGCTCACTTTTAGGGATGTAAACAAGGCGGGGACGGGGATTGTTCCCTTACCCCTATATCTACTTTCTAAATCACCATACCCACCCCAATACTCATTTAAATTAAAGCGGGAACAGAGGGAGAATTACCCAACGAGGGAAAGATTTCTATCGGATACCCGTTACATTTATATTTTTTCTTAAAAAAATAATATCTCAAATAAAATTTAAAAAATATCATAAAAAACTCATTAAAAAAAAACAAATATAAGTGAAATAGTGTGTATAATATATGAAATTAATAAATACAAAACTGGCAATAAAAAATAAGTAATTAAGTGTCATTTTTTTGAGCAGTTAAGTGTGATTATTAATATGTATCACTGCATGTATTTTCATAAAAATTAAAATGTCTTATTAATGTAATCAATAAAAAACCTAAAGCATGTAGTTATTTTAATTGTAATAGTTAAGATTTTAAAATTTAAATATATATATTATATCGGGGCGGGTATCTATTCCCCTGCCTCGACTCTCAAGTATGAACATTTAAACCTATATCTGCCCTCGAAATTCGACCCCCCGCCCCAAGGGAGAAGTACCCGTGGGTATAATTATCATTCCTACTCACTTTCTCATCATTCAGTCAATTTAGAGACTTACAAGTTTGTTTAAAAGTAACATTACGTTACCATCCAAATTATTATGTACTGATATATCGCCTTCCAAAGACACCTCCATAGATAAAAGTTTTTCTTCACTTGAAATTTCTAATCAAATAATCAATCATGCACCATTGTACATTGAATATCTCTCATCTCAAGGTGTCGAGTATATCATAGATAAAACCATAAATAAGCCTTAAAATTGAAGATAACAATGCTGTATATATTAAGCTAAATCTATATGGCATAATATATGTAATAAGAATTAGATGGATCAAACTATTTACATGATAATAACAAACAAGTACTAAAAGCAAGTACATAGGCAGGGCACTGAAAAACTAAAGAGATGGTACCAGACTACCAGTACGTATGTATCTCTCTACTGCCCCCATGAATTTGCAGAATTTCCTCTCAATCCAATGTTAATGCAATAATAACTGTTTAAAGAATAAACTAATCCATCCTCGTAAATGAAAAACTTAAGCTTTTACATCTTTCTCTGTCTCTGCAGCTGTGGAATTTGTAGAGCCTGATATTGGTTTTGAAGAGAAAAATGCTCCTAATGCGTCTAAGAAGAACCTCTTATTAGGAACAATGCCATCTCTCTCCATATGCTTCAACAGGTTCTCCACAAGCTCCTTCATGTTGGCTTTAGTGTAAGCTTTGTAAAGAAGCTTATATGTAGACGCGTTTGGGGCAACGCCTTTACTCTTTGCACTCTCAAAAAGCTTATGAGCTTCTGTTGGCAAGCCATTCATGCAATAAACATCGAGCATCGCATTCAATGTTGAAGGCTTAATCTCCTTCTTAGATTCACACAACTTGTCAAAGATTTCCTGAGCCCGGGAAACACAGTCACACAGCCCATACATCATTATAAGACTCTCATATGTGATGAAACTCGGCGTGTACTTCATATCAGTCATCTTCGCATATACATCTTCTGCCTTTTCCAATTGGCGTGCCTTTCCATAGTTTATGATCATTGAATTGAATGTAGGCAATGTTGGGCTTTCCCTGGAGCGCAGTAAGCTCTTAAACACCTGATCCATCTTCTCAAATTCCTGTTTCTTCCCATACGAATCGATAAGTAAGTTAAATGTGATTATATCAGGTTTGGTCTGATTGCTTTTCATCATAGCTAGAACAGATTCCATTTCTCTGATCATCCCATTTTTCCCATATGCATCCATCACACCGTTGTAGGTGTAGATATCAGGGGAAACAATGCTCTCATCAAGATCTTTAAACAAGGCATTAACTTGCTGCACCTTTCGAGATTGAGCAAAAGCTCTCAAAAGAATGTTGTATGTGACAATGTTGGGTTGACACCTTTCCATACCTTTCATCTTCTCAAAATAGCCAATAGCTTTCGCCAAAGCCTTTGATTTGTCCCTGGAGTGGAGATGGGCTGTTATCACAGAGTTGTAAACAGAAGTATCAGGCCTGCAGCCGCTGTTTCGCATCTCGGAGAAGAGCCACATGGCCATTCTCGTTTGCCCTTTTCTTCCCATAACTGATATAAGTTTCGAATACACACCATTATCAGCTATATACCATCGCTGTTTCTGCATCCATCTAAACACCTGAATTGCCAGGATGATTAAGTCAAGCCATTAACTATATTTCCTTCCTAAAACTTCCAGACTAATAACCAGAAACCATAACAGCATAAATTCAACTATGTTTTTATTTTCTTTCAAAATGATAAAAATACACACAACTACATAGACATTATTACTTAAATTCAACATTTATCAGAACCCCACAAGCTAAAACTTCTTCTAAAGGATCACTGAGAAAAAGAACAGAAAAAAAGTATAAAGATAAGATGATGAAACCTCAAGGCAATGAATCCACTCTTCGAAGCTCATTAAAATCAACAGTATATTTCAGGTAATAAAAATGTGCTATTCCACTTTATATCTATTGACATCAAATGTAAAGCTATACTCAACTACATACATACACAAAGGCTCAAAGGAATGGTAAGAAGATAAGATAATCAAACCTCAAGGCACTGAAGCCACTTATCGCTCTTCCCAAGTTCTTCAAAAAGAAGAAAACAGTGTTCCGTTCTAACAATTTTGACATACTTGTTAAGCGTCTTCACCAATGGCTCCTTGTCACTGAAACTCCTGATGAGTATGCGAACCAACTCCAAAGTCTCCGAGTTATCGTTTCTTACGGTGGCTTTTCTTCTGGGTCGAGTCGATACGCACGAGATTGTCGATATGGGTCTGTCCGGAAGAGAGGTGCTTGGAAACCATAACTGGGAGAAGCTGTAATTCTGAGCGTAAGAATGGGTGAAGGGGAAATTGGAAGGTTGAAGAGATTGTGAAAAGCTTAGGGACATTATGGCGTTAATGGGTGTGGGTAGCTATAGTTGGAAGTTCAGATAGAAGAAGTGCATAGTGGTGGGTTTGGTAAATTCGAAGTGGATTTGAGGGTAAATGGGTAAATAACTTTAGGCTTCTAAGTTTTTTGAGTTCTGACTTCTGAGGCCGCCGTAGAGCAAAGAGATAAGAGTTTGGGAATCAAATGACGAAAATACCCTCATTTTCTCAGGAGGAGGAAAAAAGTATTCAAGTGGTGGGACTTTGAACCCGACGTGAATCGAACACGCAACCTTCTGATCTGGAGTCAGACGCGCTACCATTGCGCCACGGATCCACTTGTTGAAAGATTCTAGCTCTAGTTAATATTTATTCTAAGTAAGTGAATAATTATATATTTTCTTAGAAATTTATTATTTTACATTATTGTATTTTGGATTTGTTTTTAATGTTAATTTTCTGCTGTATTTTTTTCGTTATTTCTTAAAAAAGTTTTAGAAAATTCTACAATGCACCCCCTTAAAATGGATATATTGATAGATCCTTATCTGTTTTAGCATCCGAAATAATTTTTTGGTCAAACTTTTTCTCATGTTCACGTACCTTATAGTTATTTAAGACATTCTACAAAGTTTTAAAAAATTTGGAAAAGTTTAACACACCGAAAACTATGTTCAAACAATGTGTTGCACGCGTGACTATTTTATTTTATACGCCTGTAAAATAGACTGTTTGAACATTTTTTTTCTATATTGTAAATTATTCCGAATTTTTTAAAATTTTGTGGGATATCTTAAATAGCTATAACATACATGAATTTGAATAAAAATTAGACTAAAAAATTCTTCTAGATGCCGAAACAAGTTAAGGGTGCATCAGTACATCCCTTTTAAGGGGGTGTATTGTAGAATCACCTAAAAGTTTTTTATTTAATGTTTTTAAATCAATTTCTTTTAAAGTATTTATTATTAGATATGGAAATTTCATCCACGAGGATGGATACTCGTGAAGATCCGCCTTTAATCGGGCGGGAATTTTTTGACTTCATGGGTAATGAAGTGGTTATGGGAGATGATTTCAATATCCAAAAGTAGTGTCAGGACGAGTACGGAGATATGATACTATCCGCCCCATATTTAATCTATACATAATTTCTATCAATAGTTGTTACTTATATGATATATCTATATATTTAAAAGATAAAAAAAAAAAAGAATTTTACAAAAATACTAGATTTTGGGTAAACGTTTACGATTTTATTGCCACACAGCAGAAATTACATTTATACTGCCTTTTTTTTTTCTTTTATGCTGTAAACACAAAAAAAAAAAAAGAGGCCTTCATCTTCCACACCCACAGACATATACAGTAGCGACTATATTTACAAGCCCAGTCATGAAAAATCAGAATAAAAAAACTACTAAAATAAATCTAAAACAACACAAAAACAAATGTAAATAATGAAGTAGATATAACCACTTAGAAAAACATAAAAGAACCACACACCTCAAAATTCTTTTTTCACTGAGCTCGTCAAATGTATTTATAGGAGAAGAAGAAGAATAAAAAACCACAAAAACAATCATAAAAAAGGAAGAAAAAATGTATTTATAGCCTCCATCTTTCACATTTACGGACAAAACCACCACATCAACACGAGAAAATCCAAAAAATAATTATTAATTCTGGCGAGATGGAGCAAGAATAGTGAAATCGATATCAAATAAATAAATCATGACGAACAAGCGTAAAACAACACTAAAAATATAAAAAAACCAAAAATAAAAAAAGTAAAAAAAAACTAACCTTCTTCTACACAGTCTCAACACCAGATGCAATAGAGTCTATATTTGCAAGCTCAATTCTAGAAAATCATAATAAAAAAACCACTCTTATCTTCAAAAACTTATATGTTAATGGAGAACTTATATGATTGAAAACTTCAAAAACTAAATAAAAAAATGAAAAGAAGATGAAGAAGAAGAACTGAACAAAAAATAAAATGAAAAACTTATATGTTAATGGAGAAAGATAGAGATAACTTAAGAAAGAAGAGAGTAAAAAAAAAAGGTTACTTGTTATTTGCTTAAGAGAACAAAAAATAGTCTCTTGGAATGGGATCCAGGATTTGCCCAAATTTCACATAGTGCTATAATTGTTGTATATATTTAATAATCTAATATATTTATTTATTTTTGTTACAATATATTATTATGCCATACTAAAATATATTATATAATTTAATTTAATTATTATATATATTTTAAAAAAATTAATATATAATAAATGTATTTTTATCATTTTTATTAGCTAATTTATTATATTTGACTATTTTGTTAATTTTTTTAAAAAATAAACATGTACTAAATTAATTTCTAAAATTAGAGAAATTTTGTATCTCAACTTTCTCTCTATATATATAACGTGGACTGTTGTCAAAAGTAAAAAAAAAAAAAAGTATACAATAAAAAAGTAATTTTTTCTTTACAACAATAAAATTTAAAAAAAAAAAATAGAAAAAAACCATATGTTTGGATTCCCAAAAAAAAATATTGAGTGCTGTATGCTTAATTGCTTATTGATTTTAGGCTAATTATGAAGTTCTTCACCTCAATTTTGTGGTGTGTAACTCCAGAATTGAGTTTTAGTTGTTGGGATTGGGATGAGAAATGATGTACTTTTTTTTTATCCTACCCATGAAATTGTGAGACTAAATGTAATATCCTTTCCTAAGGTTTAAGAACAAGATTATCAACCTTAACTAAGTTAATTATGTATTAATATAAAAATTATATTATAATATGATTTAATAGGTGAAACTATATTATGATTTGATGGAATTATTATTCATATTTTCATAGAATTTGATCTAATAGATAGAGAAAATTACGGGATTCACATTCAAACCCTTCTTTATTTATCTCTTATTTTTTTGGGTTATTTATGTATTCATTCTCCCCTATAAATAGTGAAGGCCAATTCACTATTTAGGGATTTTTATTTGGCGCTAAGAATAGAGAGAACACTATGAAATATTAGTAACATTTTTGAGAGATATTGATAAATTTACTTGGCCGGAACTTGTGATCTTGATATACTTTCATAAAAGTAATACAACAAAAAGGAGAGTAGGCTATTGCCACTGAAAGGGGTCGAACCTCTATAATTTTTGTTAATTCTATTTTTAGCATCTTTAATGTGACAAATATATTTTATTATTTATTGTTTAAATTCGGCTGGTGTTAATATTAGTTTTCATATTTTATATGTGACTTTTATATTAAGCAATCTATTTTTGGAAGAAAAGTTGTCTAGCTTTCCTATTTATGGAAAATAAGGTAAGAAATAGTAAGTTTGGTTACTCAATTCTTTTCTATCTAACTAGTTGTGATATTCTGATCTTGTGTGAGTTTTCCATTTTGATTGATTAGATTTTTTGAGGAGAAAACTGGAGCAAAACTTTCCTTTTCTATAAAAGAAAAGTCGCACTTACTGCTCACGATTCTGTAGGTACAGAAATAGAAATTCTTGGGCTGATTGAAGATCTATTTTAGGGAATTTTCTAGTGGGATGTGGTCTGTCAATAAGGTGTATGTTGATTATAAATACACCTTATAGCAGCTAGGTCTTGTATCCCTTTGATACACTTTGAATTGTATTCATATCTTAAGGAAAGAGTGTTTTTGTTTTGTAGAAAAGAGCTTCTTCGACTCTTACTCTATTTATTTATATTTTATATTGTCTTGAGTCTATATTCAAGTCTACAAAGAAGAAGAACAACAGTGCTACCTTCGGGAGAAGGTTTTACAAGCTTTCGGGAGATTGTCTTTCAAGTCTTGCATCGGGAGGAAGCAAACACTCTTTAAGGAGATCGAAGGGAGTTCGAGCTCTTAAAGTTTCATTAAGAATCGATTAGAAGATAGAATACATCAAGCTTGCGGCATATAATAAGAGGGAATCTATTTATGCATAAGTCAATTATTTTATATTTTTGAGATCTATCTAATGAATCTTATCTATGGGCATGACCCCGTGGACTAGTAACAATCTTAATAGATTGTAACCACATACAAAAACCTTGTGTGTTTTTATTTTTCTGCACTGTTTGTTTTTCTGGTTCTGAAGTTATAGAGTTGTCTTCTGTAGCTACAGAAAAACAGTTTCATTACTAATTTTATTATTCCGTATTTAATTAAGTATTCAATTAAATAATAAAATTGGAAATATTAAAATACGAAATTTTAATTTTCATGTATCATTTACAATTTTTAATAATCTTTATTATTGATCAAATACTCACATTATCGTTTTATTTACTCTGCGTCATTAATTAGAAACGAGATCAACATGTTTCAATACCATTAAATGCAAAATAGCAATGTTCAATGAAAGTAGATACAATTAAGTGAATTTTTTAGAAATATTTAATTTTTTTTTTTAAAAAAAATATAGTAAAAATACCATATATTACAAAAGTATAAGTTTTATTTACAAAAATACTAATTACATCGGGATCAAACTTCTTCCCCCTAACTCATACACACCCTTCCCATGCCATCTGAGCTTCTCACATTTGGCCAAATTATAAATTTGTAAATAATTATTTAAACTAGTCATATTTTTTTATTAATTAAAATATATTTTTAGTAATTTTTCATATTTTAAAATTGATATAAATGATTAAAAAATAAAATAAAATTGACCAATTATGCCAGCATGGTCGCTAAGGCGACCCTTAAAATCTCGTTTAGAGTGAGCACTTTTGCCCAAAAAAAAAAAAATGGGTATGTTTGACGCAATTTTTTCTAGCACTTATCACTTATATTAGCGTGGATATTAACTCATAACGAATAAAATATATAATGTGGGTACTTTTGCCGGAAAAAAAAAATATACCAAATCATCAAAATTTTAAAAGATTAAGTACTTTTACTGTCATTTTTCTCATATTTATTTGATGAGTTTTATTTTTATATATATAATAATAACTTTTTATTTTTATTAAGCATATATATAAGATTTATTTGATTTGTTTTACTAGTGTTATACTAATTTATAAACATGGTCAATGTATGAGTTAAATATTTTATATTCTATCATATGACATATATATGCAAATTCCATGACAGAACTAATTCATAATGCAGATAGATCATGAATAATGCATCACAAACACCAAAACCTCCAAAAACCATCTCACATCTTGCTCACAAAAAACATATAAAACCCAACTCATTTCTATTTTCCTCTGACATACAAATTTTAAGAATAATAAACCCAACTCATTTCTAGTCAATAATAATAATAAAAATGATGAAACACATTGCTACATTTCTAGTTCTCATCGTGGTTCTCCTCTCCTCTACATCTAAAGGTAAACATATATATTAGGTTTTATAATTTTTATATACAATATTTATACAATAATATATTATGATCTCTAACTTCTAAGCACATGTTATAGCAACGAGTAGTGGTGATGACAACAGCCACAAGGCGTGGAACCTATGCAAAGGAAAGAAGATTCACAACGCACCGTTTTACTGTAAACAACCAGAGTGCAGCCAGCTATGTGGAGACATTCATCCAAGCATAAGAGGTTTCGGAAGCTGTAGAAATGAAGTTTGCCAGTGTCTCTTCTTTTGCCCTGCTAACAAAAACTTAAGGAAAGACTTCATCAAGGCTAATAAACTATCCAACATCACAAAACTACCTAAGATGTCTTCATCATCATCATCATCTTCTTCCTCTTCGCCTACTTCTAAACATATTAAGAAGCCTTGAAATTGACTTTGCTATATCTAAGATAATAGTAGTAGAGTTATTAAGCTAGCTATATATAGTTCTAGGAGATATATAATTAAAGATATAATAAGACTTTTCTTTTTCCTTAGAGAAAATGATGGAACTACTATACTGTGATATTAATGTGTTGAAGTTAGGTAGCTAGTATTTTGAACTTTTCTCAGCATATAATTACCACTCAATAACAACGTAACTAAGGAATATTGTCACATTTGCATTTATATACATATATATATTTTCTTGTGGTGAAGTACTATTGTTCAAAAAATTGAAAGTATTTAATTTTTAGTGGGGTTTTCTTAGCTTCTCCTAAAAACACTTTCCATTAAACATGTTAATTAGGCCTTAAGTATAAGACTATATTATATTAAAGAAAGAATATTGTAAACTACATTATAAACATGGAGGCTTCAAACTCTAGCTATAAAAGGTAGCGACATATGTTGTAACACGATAAAACAACTCAAAAATAGCATGAAATTAGCGGGTCGGCGTTTAAATAAGCAAGTATCAAAATAGATCATGATTAAATTTCGGGTCAAACTCAGATTAACTTACTAAACCCCAAAATATTTTAACACTAGTAAGTGTGCATATATATTAGGGGTTTTTTTTCTTCATAAATATAGAAAAATATTATTAAGTTTATTTTTATATGACATAAATAAATAATACAAAATATATAAGATCAAAAAATAATCAAAATTTAAAATATGAAAAAAAAAAGATAATAAATCAATTTGAAAAAATTTGTAATAATAAGTTTCGTCAGAATAGTCACCGGTGTCGGAAAAGTCGCCGAATTATTCACCGAAAAAGTTATCATCGCCAGAAAAGTCACCGAAAAAATCACCGTCGCTAGAACAATCATTGAAAAAGTCACTAGAAGTAGATTTCTCAAATATAATAATAAAAATAGAACCGGTTCCATAACATAATGAATAAAAATAAATAACACATAATAATTCAAACTAGTTATAAATTAAAATAGAACCGATTCTATAACATAATGAATAAAAACAAAACAAGTAGCACGCAATAATTCAAGCCGATTATAATTAAAAATAGAACTGGTTCTATAACATAATGAATAAAAATAACATAGAATAACTCAAAACTGGTTATAATTAAAATAAAATCAACACAAAATAACTCAAACTAGATATAATTAAAATAGAACTTATTCTATAACATTGTTATAATGAATAAAAACAAGTAACAAGAAATAATTCAAACCGATTATAATTAAAGAACTGATTCTATAACATAATGAATACAAATAAATAACACATAATAACTCAAACCGATTATAATTAAAAAAAACAACCAAGAAATTAGCTCCTAAAATACTGAAACATAATAATTCTCATAAAACTGATTATAATTTTTTTTTAAAAAAAAAAGCGGGGATCAATTTCAAAAATACTAAAAGATAAATATAAATAAAACCGGTTCCATAACAAAATAAATAAAAATAAATAATAACATGCAATAACTCAAAATATAATATAAAAAAACCGATTATATTTATCAATTAGTTAAAAATTTAAAACAAAGAAATTTATTTCATAAAGTAACTAAGATAAAAACTTATACACAAAAATCAGTTAAATAAAAAATTGATTACTTAAATTAACTAAATAAAAAATCGGTTCCCGAAATAACTAAATTAAAAACTAGTTCTTTACATTAATTAAATTAAAAATCAATTTTTAAAATAAATAACTTAACATCCTTAACTTAGTTACATTTTTTTTTTGCTGAATAATAATTTACATGCATTTTGTACATACTTAACAATAAAAAGTATAGGCACGGTTTTATGTCTAGAAAACTAAAATCTTTCCAGGCCTCCAAAACTATATTATCAGAGGCTCCATACCATTATAATATAAAATTTTAAAACAAATAACATACAATAACTTAAAATATAAGATAAAGAAACAAGTTATATTATCATTGTTAAAAGGCTAATAAGAATTTTTGCCCCTGAACTTTGACATGTACCAAATCATACCCCCTAAACTTTTAAAGCCATTGAAAATGCCCCCTAAACTATTGAGATTTTGGATTTAAGGACTTTTGTCTAATTTTATTCAATTTTACTATTTCAATGATTGTTTATGTACTAAACCATGTTCCCCAAATTTTGATATCTACCAAATCATGCCATTCGAACTTTGACATGTACTAAATTATGCCCCATGAACTTTCATATCCATGTTAGACTTTTTTACTAAAATTAGAAAAAAGTCCTTAAATCCAACAATCTCAATAGTTCAGGGGACATTTTCAATGACCTTAAAAGTGCAAGAGACATGATTTAGTACATGTCAAAGTTCAGGGGGCAAAAATCCTAATTAGCCTTATTAAAAGTAGCCACACGAGCTCAACCATTTCCGGATAAAATAGATCCTATAACTAGGTCTATTTAATAATGCTCTTATCTCTATGACATCATTAAGCACTAAATCCTAACACAATCACAAGTAATTCACCCAATATGTACTTTGAATTTTCATATTGAAACTTCTAACAAGGAGCCACATTATCCATTGATAAAAAAAATATAATGCACTACAAAAAATAATTGCTATTATATATATATATATATATATATATATATATATACACAAAACTGCATGTATCATGCATCAAAATAAGGAACAAAAGCATAGAAGTTAGTACTTATTATTGAAGTTGGATTTAAGGCATCGAGTGAAAGGCCTTTCCTCATGTTATTAGGGTTATGATTCCTCCTCTTCATGTTTACTGAATGAGAGAAGGGTGGTGGAGATCAGCACCGATGATGAGAACTTAGAAGTGAACGAGAAACTGACTTAGCTTTGTCAAAGTAATTGTTTGCAGTGAGATACGAAAAAACTATAAAATATGATAAAATTGGTTTTATTTACAAAAATATACATAAAAATTCAACAAAAATGTAAACAAAATACAAAATTCATACACCAAATGCATTATTTAATTATGTCATAAAAAAATAAACACTAAAAAAATTCCATAATTTACGTAATTTCTACTATATATTAAGGAAACTTATAAAAATAATAGAATTTTAATTAACTTTTACAACAATTATATCACATAGAATTTTTTTCAAATATATTGTTTTTTTTTTTATAAAACAATAGTGAAACACAAAATAAAATAATTAAAAAAAAATATTATAACAATAGAGGAAACTTAACATAGTACCTAGTATAAAAAATACACTATTTTTGAAAAAAAAAACACAGTATTTTTTTAAAAAAATTAATCCCACATTAAAAAAAAGGAAAAATTTTAATATGTGATGTAATAAAAAAATCATTAATATGTTAGCATGCAATTAGTCAATGTATTAATCTATAATCAAATTTATGATAGGTTTCAAAATAACTAATTTGAACCTATTTTTTATTTATTAATTTATGTGGTCAAATAGATTATAAGTTCATCAAAAATAAAAATGTGTTATGTAAAATTAACATGATTTAAATATAACATATTTAAATATATATTGTGTTAATTATATTATGTAAGATTAACATGACGTGAGTATAATATGTTTAAATATCATGTTAATTGTATCATGTAAGATTAACATGACCATATCGTATTAGTTTACTTTTTATGACACAATATTTAATTGTGTTGTGTTCACCTGTGAAGAAAAAAAAATCGAGTTAACTTAAAAGAAGAGATGAATCACAAATTTTCACTATATTTTTGAGGTGTCTATAGTGTGCACTCATATAACAAGCATTGTATACTTTTATATATATAACTATATGTATAATAAAAAAAAAAAACGTATATAATGTCTAATTTTAAATTGATTGTAAAAGATTTTATATTTAATATATATTTTTATCATGCTATTTTTGTAAATATTAATTTGTATTTAGTAATTTAAAATTATTTAATAAATCAGTACAAAATATAAAAATGCAAAAATAAATATGAAAGCTTAATTATAATTTTTTTTAGATTAAATCACATCATATATAATATTTATCTAATTACCAAAATTCTATTATACTGTTAAAATTTGGTAGTTGCAAATATTAAAGTTTATAATGAAATCAAAATAGTTTAAACTTTTTTAACTTGTAACAACTAATGATAATGAAATTAATAATATTAATAATTTGCTAAAAAAGTATTAATAATTAAAGGAAAATAATTTTGTATTTGGTAAAAATTGAAATTTAAAATGTATGATCATTTGGTCTTTGTCAAATTTTAAAATCATAAAAGAAATTTCTTAGAAAGATTTGAAGGGGCATTACTACAAAATGCACTTTTGGTATCTGAACTAACACTTATGCCTATAATGTCAGATTATAGAACAAATACCTATTCTACAGTAACAAAAAAATATATTCTTTGGTCTCAATTTTTGAACTAAGACATTTAGGCATTGGTGTCAGTTTTAAATTGACACTAACGGGTGTGCAAATTATTTTTGCACTATATGTCTCAATTTAGAACCGACACCACAGAAAAGAAAAACTTTCAGATCTGGCCATGAATTACTCCAAACTAAATCTGAGATCCAAACAATACAATTTACATTATCAAATTTACAAATAACAATATACATTTCAAAATCCAATTAATAAATTATATATTATAAAAAAAATACAACAAATCAGATTAAATAATAATACAGCAAATAAATCTACAAAATTATGAGAAAAATATTAAGAACAAGCATCAAAACACCACAATCAAACACAAACTTTAGATTTGCTAAAAAAATACTGCCTTAATCGTTGGGCTCTGTTTGGTATTTCTAGTAGAGGTCACGAAAAAGAGAGGGTTGGCGGCGGCGGGGTTCGAGCTTGAGGTTCGAACCAACATCGAACAAGAGAGGGAGAGTTGGAGAGCGACAAATGACGAGGGGGCTGGGGACAACAAGGTTCAATCTTCGGTGTTGGCTTTGCCTGGGCTGGCTTTTTTTGGCATCGCAAGATGAGAGAGCAAGAGAGAGAAAGAGAGGATATTAGGAGAGAGAAAGAGAGATAGAGAGTATTAGGAGAGAGAATGAGAAGGGAATAGATGAGAGAGAGAAAAATGCGAGGAATGGAGAGAGGGTATTTGGGTTCTCGGGGTTGGGTTTTCTAGGGTTAGGTCCCCCGGTGTCGCACGAAGAAGAGAGAGGAAGAAAGAGATCGATGCCGAAGAAGAGAGGGGAAGAGAGAGAAATAAGGTTTTTAAAATTAGGATTTCTCACTTTCCCTTTTATACCCATTTAAAATTTTACCCTAAAACAAATTTAAAATAAAATCATGTATGATGTATGTGTATATGTATATATTTGAAGTAAATTTTGAACCTTTTCAGTGTCAGTTCTAAACTGACACTTAAAAGATTTTCTAACCTTTGAAATTTCGGTTAAGTGTCAATTTAGAAATGACATCAAAGAAGTTGTTAATTTTATTTTTTATTTTTTATTTTTTATTTGGACTGTCGGTTATTCTTTTTGTGTCGCTCTACTAACTGACACTATTAAGTACTTTTTGGTGTCAGTTTATAACCAACACTAAAGAGATAGGTTGATCTTTGGTTTTAAGTTTTTAAAATTAAGTGACTCTCGAACCGACACCAAAAGTGACTTTAGTAGTCATAAGGGGGAATGGTTAAAATAGAAGAATCTTATTAAAATTATAATACTTCTAAAAATCAAAGTAAAAGGTAACTGATTACTTTTTATGTTTCAAAAATATATAGAGTTAATTGCGGCAAAATCATTAATAGTTTAACCTCACTAGTAATTAATCCTTGTTTACTAAAATTTTTAGAAAACTAATTATAAATAATTAGAATTGAAGTAATAAATAACTAAAAGAGAAAAAGTAAGAACAATACAAATAATTTTTACGTGGTTGGGCGTTAACGAGCCTTAGTCCACGAGTCAATATTATTATGTAACTTAAGCTAGAAAAGTCTCTGGGAATACAATGAGCCTAGGCTCTCAAGTTTTCTTGAGCAAATATTGCAAGAGAGTTCAACCCTTAATCCGAAGGATTCATTGGGTATTTATAGTGTTAAGAGAATTACATTTAGTTTTTTTTTTTTTTTCTATTGGGGAGTTTACATTGAATTACATAACTTAGGTTGTCTTGTGAAATCCAGCCCACGAAGGAGATGATCTGCTAACTAGGAAAATTAGATATAGTTGAAATAGATAAAGTTGTGTCTTATAATTATGGGCAATTAATCGTGAATTAATTGCTTGATCTTGTTTAGGAGGTGTCTCCTTTTAGCTTGATACGATCTTTTATTGAGATCTGGGAAGCTTTTATTTCCTTATATATGCACATGTATAAAAAGGAATAATAGATTAGTCTTTCAAGAACCCACTGTCTCTCTTTCGACATCATGCTACTATAGATTTTTCCATATACAGATTGTCACTAGCGGAAGATCATCTGATCACAGAAATAATGTACGTTCCTGGAAGGTCCTTTGTATATAACTTGGGGTTGGCCCAAATTGTCTTCCTTGGGATCCACTGGTGGGACTTTGATGCTGACCTAGGTTCCACATGTCCCTTGCTAGAATCACTAATAACATTTACCTCTAAGCTTCCAAAATGTTGTGTATGGTGGAAGCTTGTTTCATTCTATTAGTGTGGACATGTGGAGGGTAAGAAGTAATATTGTATATAACTCTCAAGGTGTTGGTCGATCATGGAAGGTGACTTCTATCTTTGGACGTGATATGTCTATGTGGCAGTCGTCTAGTGGTAGAAGCACGTTTATCGAATAGTTACTTTCTAGGAAAGCTTTTATTTTGATGACTATTCACTTTTTGGTGCAAAAATTAAAGAATAACATCTTCATCATTGATCTGCACCTTGATTCCAGAGAGCATTAACTGTGGTGATATGCTTTGACTGTTGAAGTCCCCAACTGTTGGATATAGTTGTGCTTTTGGAGATAGGATCATGGATCATTCCCTCCTCCTCACATGGATTGCCATATTGGGTATAAATACCCTTTACAAACTTCAGTTACCACTTTTTCCCCAATTTCAAATCTTTAAACTTTTAAAACTTTGAGTTTACTCTACATCCTTTGGGAGTTAAAACTGAACCAAGAGCCCAACAAATTAAATTGATCTGGACCGTGATGTCAACTTTTGCATCTAACATCTGTTAAGGATTAGGGCTCAATAATTTCTAGATTTTGAACCCCCAGTGAAGGAAAATATCACGCAAGAAAAAGTTACAATTCGAGATTTCAACACAGAGATTGATTCGTTGATCACCCTTGCCCGTTGTCTTCGCTAAAGGTGTGCTCAACTCCCTTAACCAAACTCAACGACGATCATCTTGGCGCCTTCGCTTCCACTATAAGGTATGTATCGATTCATTTTCTTGTTTTTTAACTGGGTTTACTGTTATACATTGTATTCGCATGTTCTGCTCTGAATGAAATTAGGATTTTCTGATTGTGTGATTTGATATCATTGGTAGATTTAGGCATTGTAAGTTGTTTTGCTTTTAGGTTTCCTTGTTAGGAATTTATGGTATTATCCATTTTGTAGCAGAAGTTTTGGTAAAACTTTCCCATGCCCAAAATCCTTCTGGTTTTGGGCATTTTATTGATTTTTATTCCATTCCCTCTTTTCATTGTTCCTGACTTTCCATCTGGAATGAATGACCCATGAAGGTTTTTTAGTCTGGATGGTAAGTTTAATTGGGACCTCTCTAAGCAGTTTATGGGGGAGGACTTCCTTGCTCCTTTTCTATATTAGGTAGTTTGGGTAGCTGAATGCTTGGTTTTTTCTCCTTTTTATAGAGACTATGTCTAAGAGGATCCAACAAGATGAGGTTGAAATAGAAGAGGATGTTCTAGAGCAAGAGGATGCTCCAAAATTGGTTCTTAATGATAGTCCATGAGAGATGGACCAACACATCAATAAGTTTAAAATTTATAATAACTTAAGGAAGTATGAGACCAAACGAGGGCTCAAAAGTGTTCCAGGAGTGTACTAGAATAGACTCTCCATTCACGGGGAGAGGCTAAGTAAGTGCGCGGATGGGGGCTTCGACTTCCAGAGCTAGGGCCATGTGGAGATGGGCGCACACCTTCCATTGAGGTGTTACTTTACCAATTTCTGTGCCACAGCCAAAGTGGCACCATTCTAATTCATCCCTCAGGTATACGGTCTTTGTCAGGATGGTGTGTCCTTTGTTCTTAGCACAATAAATTTGTACCAACGCCAGAGGAGATCTTGTACTTCTACAAGATTAAATCCCTGCCCATGAGGGGTCATACGGAAAAGGTGGGTTTCTATAGGCCGAAGCGCCATTCCAAGAGTGTAGCCTGCCCCATTAGTTCCACGAAGTATACACATGACTTACGAGACTACTGGTTCTACACTTATGGCTTCCCACTGAAGAGAGTTCCCACACTCAACTTGGACTTTAATACAACAAGTCAGGGTTTCTTATTTTCTTGGATTTCACCTCTCGTTTTCTTCCTTTTGCTATATACCGATGTACATTTCATGTCTCCTAGTATGCCTTCCCAAGTGATAGGTGCCATCACATATTTTATCTTGAACTTCATATGGACCTTCCGAGTTTGGTCCTAAGGCCCCCACTCCTGGCTCCTGAGAGGCTGGAAATACCCTTCTCAAAACTAGATCACCAATTCCAAATCTCCTACTTTTGACTTTGGAATTGAAGTTTCTTGCGATCTTGTTTTGGTACATTTGGAGTTGAACTTGTGACTGCTCTTGAAGTTCTTCAGTTAGGTCCAAAGACTCTTGAAGTAAAGCATGGTTTCGAGTAGGCTCGTAAGTTTCTCTCTAGTGTGAAGGCACTATGGATTCAACTAGGATTACTACTTCGCATCCATATGTCATAGAGTACGGAGTATGGCCTGTTAAAGTTCTTTTAGTTATTTTGTAGGCCCAAAGAACCCTTGGAAGTTCTTTCGACTAGTTTGCTTGGCAAGCTTGAAGCCTCTTTTTTAAGGTTGTCTTCAAAATCTTGTTTACAACTTCCACTTGTCCATTTGCTTAAAGTCTAGCCACAACTAAATTTTTTTGGTGATTTCGTGCTTAACACAAAAGTTAGTGAATTGATCACTGTCAAACTACTTTCCATTATCGGACACTATTTTATGTGGAAGTCCATATCTACACATGGTGTTCTTTATTACGAAGTCCAAGGCCTTTTTGGAAGTCACGGAATCATTCTAATTTCTCCTCAACAACTTCAACTACAAAGTGCACTTCGATTTGAATTTGAAGCCTCCAACAATGAAGATGAACATGAGGTTATGATTGTTGGCTTGCAATTGCTAAAGAGGTTGGCACCAAGAATATCGAGTAGTATAGTGATTTGCAGCTGGTTTTCAACCAAGTGTCTGGAGAGCACTAGATGAAAGGAGAAAAGATGGCTAGTTACGTAGCAAAAACTAGGGAGCTATTACAACATTTTAAGCACTATCCCGTGAAGCAATTCCTCAGGGATAAAAATGCATTCGCAGACATGCTAGCTAAATTGATAACAAATCCAAAAGTGGAGAAATACAGACTAGTCCCCATCGCACATCTACATACTCCAAGCACAAAGATGCTGGGGGTGTCAGCCATTGATCACTCAACTTTTTGGATGGCCCCAATACTCAAGTATCTAGAATTAAGCACACTCCCAGAAGACAGATCCGCTTCGTAGAAGATCCAATACCTAGCGCCCAGATATGTGATTATGGATGAAAAGCTGTACATAAGAGGATTATCAATGTCATACTTAAGGTGCTTAGCTGGAACTGAGATAAGCATTGTTGTGCATGAAATACATGAAGAATTTTGCGGAGATCTTACATCCAGACCCAGTCTTTCTAAGAAAATCATCCGCCAATGTTATTTTTGGCCGACCATGAAGAAGGATTGCACTAAATATGTCCACAAATGTGAACTATGCCAGCGTTATTCCAAAGTTCCAAGAGCTCCACCAACAGAGATAACCCTCATAAATAATCCTTGGCCCTTTGCTGTTTTGGGAATAGACTTAGTGGGATCACTTCCAACTAGAAAAGGAGGAGTCAAATTCACCATCGTAGTTCTTGACTACTTCACTAAATGGGTAAAAGCTGAACCTGTTAGAATTTATTTTACCAGGATCTTAGTGTTGGAAATTATTTTACCAGGATCTTAGATCTACTCACAAGTATGTTTATTAACACCCTAAATATGAACTTTGTAAAACGATGAAATTAAACACATATAAAGTTAAAGAAACCTTACATTGGGTGCAGCGGAATATAATGACTCCTTCCGTTCAGATATCTAGCCCTTGATTCCTTTCTGTAGCAGAGCATTATCAATATCTGAACTTGGATCTCTTTCTCTGAATCTTTGATGCTGAAACCTCCTTCTTGCTCAAAGTCTTTCTTCACGATCTTCCTCACTATGATTGAGGTATCACTTGCTGTGTGTGGGCACTACTCATACACTAAGGATTTCGAAATTCAAGAGGAAGAGAGAGAGAGTGGGTTCGGCCAAAGATAGGGAGAGAGAAGGCTCAGGTTTTTCTGATTCAGAAAGTGTCAGAAGAAAAGTGTGTAAATTTAGTGTAAATTTCCTGAAGCCTTCACTATCTATTTATAGCATTCCACTAGGGTTAGGTTTGAATTATTTGGCATTAAAATAATGAAAATATCAGAGGGAAAAACCCTACAAAAGTGGCCGGCCCTACACATGTAGATTTGGGCCTCACTTTTTGCAATTTTGCAGTTTTATCTTTTCTGCATCTGATTTTCTCAAAAACGCAATTTTCTAATTCAACCATTTAAATGCCAATTCTAACTATTTAATAACTATAAATAATTATTAAATAATATTGTCATTTATCATATTTATTAATTGAACCATACAAAGTATCATAATTAACAAATATGCCCCTAAAACTCTTTCTTTACAATTTCGCCCTTACTTAGTGAAAAATTCACAAATAAACATAGTCTAACTTGAGAATTATAATTGATTAATCAAAACCAATTACATGAGTCTTACAAGCAATATTATCTCAACTAGTGCGGGGACCATGGGTCTATATAAGCGAGCTTCCAATAAGTAGATCAAGAATTTAGCACTAAAATTCACTAACTTATTAATTCTTCGTTGAATCCACGCATAGAACTTAGAATTGCACTCTTAGTATATAGAATGCTCTATATGTTCCACCATATAGACACATCATTAGTTATCCATTGTTATAATCCTAATTTGATCAATGATCCTCTATATGAATGATCTACACTGTAAAGGGATTAAATTACCGTTACACCCTACAATGTATTTATTCCTTAAAACACTTGACCCCGTATAAATGATATTTCAGCTTATGTGAAATGAGTACTCCACCATTTATGTTCGTTTGGTCAAGCTCGAAGGAGATCATCCTTTGCTTACTATTCGCCAGATAGAAGCTATAGATTCCATGTTTATGATAGCGCTCCCACTCAATTGCACTACCGTGTTCCCAAAATGTACGTATCACCTTGACCTAAAAGTAGGCTTAACTAACAAATCAAAGAACACGAATAGCCTTTCAAGATTGAGCCTAATCATAACAGGATTAAGAACATTTGATCTAGGATCAACTAGGCGATATTGACTTGAATAGATATTACGGTAAGTTTAATAAATCTAAGTCAAAGTTCAATATCGGTCCCTTCTGATGCATACTCCATGCATCCAACCTGAGCTTTACTTTAACCAATGCTCTGGAAAGAACATAGCACTTCTCCAAATGCAAGTAAACTCTGTTGTAGATTATCATATCAGTAAAACCCTATGTCTAATAAATCTAGGAAACTTTATTCACATAGTCATGTTTACTTTCCAATGTGTTGACGACACAATAAACAGAATCAAGTATGTGAAAAGGGTCTCAGGTGAATTTATACATTATGTACATATAATCATGAAATAAATCATGTGAACCATGCAACATTAAATGTTATTTCTGATCTATATTAATAAGTAAATCTGATTATATTGAAATGAGTTTTATTTAGGGCATAAAACCCAATACTTAGATCTACTCACAAGTATGTTGTTTAACACCCTAAATATGAACTTTCTAAAACGATAAATAAACACGTATATAGTTAAGAAAACCTTACATTGATGGCAGCGGAATTAATGTCTCCTTCCACTCAGATCTCTAACCCTTGTATCCTTTCTGTTGCAGAGTATTATCAAGATCTGAGCCTAAATGTCCTTCTCTTTGTGTGTGATCCTTCACAGTCTTCCAATCTATGATTGAGGTACCACTTGCTGTGTGTGGGCACTTACTCTATCACTAAGGTTCAAAATTTAGAAGAGGAAAAGAGATGTTGGAAATTATTTTACCAGGATCTTAGATCTACTCACAAGTATGTTGATTAACACCCTAAATATGAACTTCTAAAACGATTATGAAATAAACACATATAAAGTATGAGAAACCTTACATTGGGTGCATCGGAATATTATGACTCCTTCCATTCAGATCTCTAACCCTTGTATCATTTCTGTCGCAGAGTATTATCAAGATCTGAACCTGGATCTCTTTCTCTCCTTCTTTAATGCTGAAACTCCTTCTTGCTGAAAGTCTTTCTTCACGATCTTCCTCACTATGATTGAGGTATCACTTGCTGTGTGTGGGCACTACTCTAATCACTAAGTGTTTCGAAATCTTGAGGAAGAAGAGTGAGAGGGAGTGGTCGACCAAGGTAGAGAGAGACGCTCAGGTTTTTCTGAATGAAAAGTGTAATTTTCCTGAAGCCTTCACTATCTATTTATAGCATTCCACTAGGGTTAAGTTTGAATTATTTGGCATTAAAATAATGAAAATATCAGATGATAAAGCCTATAAAAGTGGCCGGCCTATACAATATGGATTTAGGCCTCACTTTTTGCAATTTTTGCAGTTTTATCATTTCTGCATCTCATTTTCTCAAAAACGCCAATTTTCAAATTCAACCATTTAAATGCCAATTCTAACTATTTAATAACTATAAATAATTATTAAATAATATTGTCATTTATCATATTTATTAATTGAACCATACAAAGTATCATAATTAACATATATGCCCCTAAAACTCTTTCTTTACAATTTCGCCCTTACTTAGTGAAAAATTCACAAATAGACATAGTCTAAATTGAGAATTATAATTGATTAATCAAAACCAATCATATGAGTCTTACAAGCAATATTATCTCAACTAGTGGGGGGACCATGGGTCTATATAACCGAGCTTCCAATAAGCAGATCAAGAATTTATAACCTAAATTCACTGACTTATTAATTCTTCGTTGAATCCACGCATAGAACTTAGAATTGCACTCTCAGTATATAGAATGCTCTATATGTTCCACCATATAGACACATCATTAGTTATCCATTGTTATAATCCTAATTTGATCAATGATCCTCTATATGAATGATCTACATTGTAAAGGATTAGATTACCGTTACACCCTACAATGTATTTTATCCTTAAAACACTTAACCCCGTATAAATGATATTTCAGCTTATGTGAAATGAATACTCCACCATTTATTTTCGTTTGGTGAAGCTCGAAGGAGATCATCCTTTACTTACTATTCGCCAGATAGAAGCTATAGATTCCATGTTTATGTTAGCGCTCCCACTCAATTGCACTACCGTGTTCCCAAAATGTACGTATCACCCTGACCTAAAAGTAGGCTTAACTAACAAATCAAAGAACACGAATAACCTCTTTTGATTGAGCCTAATCATAACAGGATTAAGATCATTTGATCTAGGATCAACTAGGCGATATTGACTTGAATAGATATTACGGTAAGTTTAATAAATCTAAGTGAAAGTTCAATATCGGTCCCTTCCGATGCATACTCCATGCATCCAACCTGAGCCTTACTTTAACCAATGCTTTGGAAAGAACATAGGACTTCTCCAAATGCAAGTAAACTCTGTTGTAGATTATCATATCAGTAAAACCCTATGTCTAATAAATCTAGGAAACTTTATTCACATAGTCATGTTTACTTTCCAATATGTTGAGAACACAATAAACAGGATCAAGTATGTGAAAAGGGTTTCAGATGAATTCATACATTATGTCCATATAATCATGAAATAAATCATGTGAACCATGCAACATTAAATGTTATTTCTGATCTATATTAATAAGTAAATCTGATTATATTGAAATGAGTTTTATTTAGGGCATAAAACCCAACAAATTCCCCCTTGCACTAATATAAAATAAAAAAGTGCATTTCAAATAATCTCAACACCTTGATATACAAATCAAGTGTAGTAGTAGTAAACTCCTTGTAATAGGATCTGAAAAGTTGAATTAAACATGTAACACCCTAACTATCTTAGGCGTATTACGTGATTTTTAAACGTACTGTGCAGCTCGTTGCTAATCAACGAGGTTTATGGAAAAACGTGATTAATTAAATTTTTGCTTTTTCATTAAACTTATAAACCATTTTACCAAAAAGTCTCGGGATCCCGATTTGTAAAAATATTTACAAACGTTTTTACTGTTCAACTTTTACATCAAAATAAAGTCGTCTAACGACAGTTACAAAAATCTCAGCCCTGCTGTCCCGAGGATCGTACGCTCCAGGCCTAACCGCCCCGACATGTACAATCTCATATGCTCGGTCACGGTCCATCAGCTACAGCCTTGCCTTTACCTACACATGAACGTAAACTGTGAGTCGACAGACTCAGTAAGAAAAGCATAATAATAACATACATAAAGCCGAGCCTGCGTGTCCAACACGATGCGAGTCCGCTACTGCCATGTCAACATGGTGGCGAGCCTTCTTGCCATGTCCAACATGGTGCGGAGTTTTGAACGTTCGGGGGACGGTACTATTGACAAGTATCCTCGATCGGTCGAACCGGGTCATACTCGGCTGCGGTCATACTCCGGGCTGTCACCGACGGGATAGGTCAATAGCCTTTGAACCACCAACCGGTGTCGGCTGATCGGTCGAGCCGGTCATACTCGAGCTGCTTGGTCATACTCCGGCACTGTACCCAGACGTGACGGGGTTGGGTGGTTCGAAGCCTAAATACATATCTAATGTAATCTAACAGGCTTCCTACATGCACGCTAAACATGTAATCTACATATGCATCTTTTGTTATACTAATCTTACACGGATTCGATTTCGAATTCTTGTAGGTCAACTTGTTGGGCCGAAGGCCCGAACGGCGGATTGCGGCTCCTAAACCATAAAAATCACAACGCTATAAGTGACACGCTAAATCACTTCCCGGGGACTAAAACTCGAAACTAAAAGTTTCCCTATCGATAAAAAGCATGGCAATACCCCTAAAAACCCAAAAACGAGGAAAACTAGGGTTCTGAAAAATCCCCCAACCGGCAGACCGGTTGCCCAACCGGAATTCGGTTAAAGTCTGAACCCCCATCCGGAATTCCGGATGCTCAACCAGAATGGGTTCCTCGCGAGCGACAAACTAAAAATCTCCTAACTTGACCAATTCGAACCCAATTGATCCCAAACTTTCCAGACCTGTTCTATATGCCCCAAATAACAATTCCAAGGCATCAAACCTACCCAGAAACCACATACACAAATTTTGCCATTAAAGACCAAGCTTTGAGTTCAAGAACTCAAACTTGGTTAAATCCACTAACATGCAATCAAACTAGCTTAATTCAACATAACTAAGCATAAAATAACCTCTGCAAACTAACAAGAACAACAGCAACAACACAGAACATAATCACAACATTTTCCTTCCAAAATTCATACTTTTTACATAAAAACAACAAAGCTTAGCTCAATCTAACTATCATGCTTCAAAACAACCTAAATAGCCTTAATCTAACAAGCATTAACCTCTGAAATAAACCTCAATTCACAGCAGCAAGAATCACATAAAAACCAACATGCATTTCACATTTTCACACATTTTCTTCAAGAAAAACAAGCAAGAATTAAAGCCAAGAGTTACCTCAATTAAAATCACTATGATCTTGCTAAAAATAACTTGAACTCAACAAGGAAATCCAGCCCTAGCTGCTCCCCAAGCTTGGCCGAACAAGAGAGGAAAGGAGAGAGCTTTGTGTGTGTGTGTGTGTTTTGGAATTTCTTGATTTTTTTTTGACTAAGTGTAAAATTGAGAGAAAAAGGGATTTAAGTCATATAAATCATTTAATTTCAGCCAACTAAAAATAATCAAATAACTTATAATTTCCATTTAATAAATCACATAAGACAAAACACTAATGGGGCAAAAAGACCATTTTGCCCCTCCACCATAAAATCACATAAATCATACTAAAGGGGTATTTTTGGGACATTCTAAATTCCCGGCCATTCCCGACATTCCCAATGTCTAAACCCGTCCCCAAAATACTAACATACTAAGTTGTGATTTCTACTGAGCCAAACGGCAAGCGTTCCAAAATACCGGACACCGGAAATGCGAAACATAAAAGCTACTGATGACATAATTATGCATATCTGAATTCCATAAATAACAATGATAAATTATTTAAATAGCTATAAATAATTTCATGATTAACATAAATAACTGCTAATTTCCAAATTAACTAAGCGGGCTTTACAACTATCCCCTTAAAAGGATTTCGTCCCAGAAATCTAACACGAATAACTCCGGAAATTGAGCTCGCATATCGATTCTAGCTCCCGGGTGGCTTCTTCCACCTTCTTGTTTCTCCAGAGAACCTTGACCAACGCTATGGTCTTATTCGAAGGACTTTATCCTTTCTATCCGGGATGCCTTGGTTGTTCCTCATAAGACATATCTGACTGAAGCTGAAGACTCTCATAACTGAGAGGGGTCTGAAACGTATTTTCTCAACATTGAGACATGAAATACGTTGTGCCTTCTTGATAAAGGCTGGAGGCAATGCTAGCAGATATGCCACTTGACCGATCGTCTCGAGAATCTCGAAAGGTCCTGTAAACCGAGGGCATAACTTGCCTCTTTTCCCGAAACGTTTAATCCCCTTCATCGGAGATACTCGCAAAAACACATGGTCCCCTACTCGGAACTCAACATCCCTACGTTTCGGATGCGTAACTCTTACATGTCATGCTCTGTGAGGCAAGCATTCTAACTTTTATCTTTTCTATTGCCTCATTGGTCCATTGAGCCGACTGCGGACCTAGGTATTTCCTCTCCCTGTCTCATCCCAGTGGATAGGTGATCTACACTTTCTACCGTACAACAGTTCGTAGGGTGCCATCCCTATCGTACTCTGGTAACTGTTGTTGTACGAGAACTCTATTAACGGTAGGTATTTACTCCATGAACCCTCAAAGTCCATAACACAGGCTCTCAACAAATCCTCCAATATCTGAATTGTCCTTTCGGACTGACCATCTGTACCCGAGGATGGAATCTTTGTCTTTGAATTTTAGCTTCGTACCCATTGCCGTTGCAAACTTTGCCAAAATTTGGAGGTGAATTTCGGATCCATGTCAGAAACTATAGACTTCGGTACCCCGTGAAGTCTCACTATCTCTTTGACGTACGGTTACGCAAGCTGATCCTTTGTAAATGTTGTTACGGCCGGCGGAAAATGAGCGAATTTCGTAAATCGATCCACCACTTTACCCGGATGGAGTCATACATACCCGTGGTCCTAGGTAACTTGACCACAAAATCCATCGCAATATCCTCCCATTTCCATTCGGTAGGGTTAGAGGCTGCAACAACCTGCTGGTCTGCGATGTTCGGCCTTGATCTGCGACACGTGAGGCATCTCGAAACGAATTCTACCAAATTCTTCTTCATACGCTCCACCGGAAATCTTGTTTCAAATCTTGGTACATCTTGGTGGTGCGGGATGTAGAGAATATGGAGTAGAATGAGCCTCCTCAAAGATCTCGTTCCTCGAGTCCACCTTTGTTCGGGACACCAACCACGGCTTTATACAAAAGCACCCCACTAGGTGACAACCGAAAAGTCTTTGGCTTGACCGGCCAATACCTCATCTCGGATCTTCACTAACTCCGGATCGTCGTGCGAGCAACCTTTATTCTTTCTAACGGATCGGATTGCGGCGTTAAGTTGTGTGGTGACCTACCACAAACTCAATCTTTGGACCTAACCATATCCTCGGCCGAGTGAGGTGAGATGCGAACCATGCTAGCCACTTGCCGGGACCACTTTACGCTCGGGGCATCGGCCACTACATTGGCTTTCCGGGATGGTAAAGGATCTCACAATCATAGTCCTTCACTAATTCCAACCAACGCCTTTGTCTCATGTTCAAATCTTTCTGAGTAAAGAAATACTTGAGACTTTTATGGTCGGTATAGATCTCGCACTTCTCCCCATACAGGTAATGCCGCCAAATCTTCAGTGCAAAAACCACTGCGACCAATTCTAAATCATGAGTCGGGTATCGCTGTTCATAATCCTTTAACTGACGGGAGGCGTAAGCGATAACCCGATCGGCTTGCATCAATACGCACCCCAAACCCTGTTTGGATGCGTCACAATAGACCACGAACTTCTCCTCGTCAGAAGGCAAAGCTAGTACGGAGCGGTAATCAATCTCTGTTTCGGTTCACGAAAACTAGCTTCGCATTTATCTGTCCGGATAAATCGGCGATTCTTCTTTGTAAGCTCGGTTAGGGGCATTGAAATTTTGGAGAACCCCTCCACGAACCTACGGTAGTACCCAGCTAATCCCAAGAAGCTTCTAATCTCTGTCACTGTCTTCGGTCTCGGCCAATCCCTGACGGATTCGATCTTCCCGGGATCCACCTTGATCCCGTCTTCACCCACAATGTGCCCTAGGAAGGACACCTGAGACAACCAGAACTCACATTTCTTGAACTTGGCGTAGAGCTTATGTTCTCGAAGTCGTTGCAGTACCATTTGAAGATGTAACTCATGCTCCTCTTCTGACTGAGAGTACACGAGGATGTCGTCGATAAACACAATCACACAGATATCGAGGAAATCCTTGAATACCCTATTCATCAGGTCCATGAATGCTGCAGGAGCGTTGGTTAGTCGAATGACATAACCGGGAACTCGTAGTGTCCATACCTAGTGCGGAAAGCCGTCTTTGGAATGTCCTCCTCTCGGATCCTCAGCGATGATAACCCGAACGGAGATCAATCTTAGAAAAGACCGTCTTCCCACAGAAGTGATCGAACAAGTCATCGATCCTAGGTAATGGATATTTATTCTTCACCGTCAGCTTGTTCAACTCTCTGTAGTCGATGCACATCCTCATAGATCCATCCTTCTTCTTCACGAACAAAACCGGGGCTCCCCAAGGTGACACACTGGGCCGAATGAACCCTATGTCAAGCAACCCTTGGAGCTGAATCTTCAATTCCTTAAGTTCGAGTGGAGCCATCCTATACGGGGCTTTAGAAGCCGGATCCACCCACAGTGCCAAGTCAATCACGAAGTCAATCTCCCGATGAGGTGGTAACCACAGAGTTCTTCGGGAAAAACGTCCAAAAATTCCGAACTACACGATGTCCTGCGGCGAGATGGTATACGGCGAGTGGTGTCCACCACCACGGCCGGAAACCCTAAGCACCCACCATGCAATAATTCTCTCGGCGACATAGCCGAGATCATAGGGATCCGAGATCACCGAGCAGAACCCACAAATACGAACGGTTCTTCACTTTCCGGTTGGAAGACCACCATCTTCCTCTTACAATCAATGCTCGCCGAATATTTCGATAGGAAATCCATTCCTAAAATAATATCAAATTCGACTAAGCTCATCTCTATCAGATCAGCGCTTAACTCCCTACCATCTATCCTGATCGGCATAGACCTAATCCACCTATTGGAGATAACCAATTCTCAGCGAGGTAACGGGGTTCCAAACCACGATTCATATCTATCAAAGGGTCTACCCAATTTACTAAAGACTACGGCCGCCACATAGAACGTGTAGCCCAGAATCAAACGACCTTTGAATAAAGCGAGTCGTTAATAAAAATCGACTGTAACAAGTGATGGTGGCATCTGCATCGGCTGCGTGATAGCGAACACCACAGGCTGGAGTGGGTATCGGCTGGAGCTCTCGGTGCCTGCGGCGGGCTGGGGACATTCCCTCTTGAAGTGCCGGGCATGCCACAATGGAAGCATCCACTGCCCCGCACTCGCCACGATGGTGCCTCTTGCGGCTAGGGCACTCGGGAGTAGGAGAATCGGGTCTCATTACCACCCGGGACGACTCCCTCTGTTCTGGTTCCCCCGGAACCTCTTGTTCTGGCTCGAGCCGCCGAGCGATGGGTGCCCTCTTCCTCGATCAATGGCCGAACCACTACTCCCTGCTGAAGCCGATGCGGGGAGGGGTAGGAGCTCCGCCACCAACCGGAGTACTGGCTGAATCTGACATACACCCCACTACGCCCTCAGCTCGCAGTGCCTTCTCCACCATCTGAGCATAGGTGGTGCTGTCGTCGATGGTAATCATCGGGTCATGCTGATCTTGGGATTCAACCGTCCGGATACTTCTCCTTCTGCTGAAGTCGGTCGGCACAATTCCGAAGCTAACCTCGCCAACCGGTCAAGGCGAGTAGTATACTCGGTGACACTCATGTTCTCCGTGGGTCAGGTGAACGAACTCTTTCCTCTTGGCGCTTCGGCCAGCCTCATTATAGTACTTCGCGTTGAAGAGTTCTGGAACCTTTCCCAGGGTCATGGTGGTGACATCGTGAATGCGAGACACCATGTCCCACCATACCGGGGGCATCCTCACAGGCCCCGGAATGTGGCGCACACCACTCTGTCGTTCACGGTGACACCCATAAAGTTCGGAATTCGGTGATCACGCGTAAGCCAGCTGCTCGGCTTTCGACACATGCGGACCTCCCGGGGAATACGGAGGTGCTTGCTTCGGGAACCGCTCATACAACGGTTCCAATCTATGGGCCGCCACCACTATCTCGGCACAGGCGGCGAGGGGCGGTGCCCGCTTGGAACTGCGGCGCTGGAGGCTTGCGGGAGCACCTGCTTGTCTCGGCCTACGAATCTCGAGGTCTTGCTCTTCGATCCGGGCTTGCATCTCCGCAAGCCGCAACTCCCGATTCGGGGCTCCACTGATCGAGTGGGGGAGCTGGGCGACTGTGGCGGGTTTTCATCACCCGGCCACGAGCCCTGCCTCGGGGACCTCTGCCTCGGCCCCTAGCGGGTGGGGGCGGGCTCCTGTCCCCGATTCGACCTGCGGAGTTGCCGACTCTGGTAGTCGCGGCGTCCATCTAGTTAGAACCGCTGCGAAACCAAGAGTTGGCATATCGGGTCGTATTCAAGGCGAGCTTACTAATGCGCTTAATTTGGAAATTAGAAATGAAACATGCGCCTATTCTACTATCGGGCTACTAACATGCTTCCTAACAGGCTTTTCTTTTCATAGCGAATAAAATAAACTACTAAAGCAATAAAGGCTTGCGAGCCGTGAGCCGAGGCTAGCTGGCGATGATGATTGTACATGTCGTGACCGATCTTCGGAAGACAACACAGCGGCTACGATACCAAATTGTAACACCCTAACTATCTTAGGCGTATTACGTGATTTTTAAACGTCTTTGTGCAGCTCGTTGCTAATCAACGAGGTTTATGGAAAAACGTGATTAATTAAATTTTTGCTTTTTCATTAAACTTATAAACCATTTTACCAAAAAGTCTCGGGATCCCGATTTGTAAAAATATTTACAAACGTTTTTACTGTTCAACTTTTACATCAAAATAAAGTCGTCTAACGACAGTTACAAAAATCTCAGCCCTGCTGTCCCGAGGATCGTACGCTCCAGAGCCTAACCGCCCCGACATGTACAATCTCATATGCTCGGTCACGGTCCATCGGCTTCTGACCTTGCCTTTACCTACACATGAACGTAAGCGTGAGTCGACGGACTCGGTAAGAAAAGCATAATAATAACATACATAAAGCTGACTGCCGTGTCCAACACGATGCGGAGTCCCGCTACGCCATGTCCAACATGGTGCGAGCACTTCTTGCCATGTCCAACATGGTGCGGGTTTTGAACGTTCGGGGGACGGTACTATTGACAAGTATCCTCTGATCGGTCGAGCCGGTCATACTCATTTCTTGGTCATACTCCGGCTGTCACAGACGGGATAGGTCAATAGCCGAACCACCAACCGGTGTCGGCTGATCGGTCGAGCCGGTCATACTCATTCTGCTGGTCATACTCCGGCCTGTGCAGACGTGACGGGGTTGGGTGGTTCGAAGCTTAAATACATATCTAATGTAATCTAACAGGCTTCCTACATGCACGCTAAACATGTAATCTACATATGCATCTTGTTATACTAATCTTACGGATTAGATTTCGGGTGTGCGGTCAACTTGATTGGGCCCGAAGTGAACGGCGGATTGCGGCTCCTAAACCATAAAAATCACAACGCTATAAGTGACACGCTAAATCACTTCCCGGGGACTAAAACTCGAAACTAAAAGTTTCCTATCGATAAAAAGCATGGCAATACCCTAAAAACCCAAAAACGAGGAAAACTAGGGTTGAAAAATCCCCCAACCGTGACCGGTTGCCCAACCGGAATTCGGTTACGGGAAATACGAACCCCATCCGGAATTCCGGATGCTCAACCGGAATTCCGGTTCCTCGCAGGCAGCAAACTAAAAATCTCCTAACTTGACCAATTCGAACCCAATTGATCCCAAACTTTCCAGACCTGTTCTATATGCCCCAAATAACAATTCCAAGGCATCAAACCTACCCAGAAACCACATACACAAATTTTGCCATTAAAGACCAAGCTTTGAGTTCAAGAACTCAAACTTGGTTAAATCCACTAACATGCAATCAAACTAGCTTAATTCAACATAACTAAGCATAAAATAACCTCTACAAACTAACAAGAACAACAGCAACAACACAGAACATAATCACAACATTTTCCTTCCAAAATTCATACTTTTTACATAAAAACAACAAAGCTTAGCTCAATCTAACTATCATGCTTCAAAACAACCTAAATAGCCTTAATCTAACAAGCATTAACCTCTGAAATAAACCTCAATTCACAGCAGCAAGAATCACATAAAAACCAACATGCATTTCACATTTTCACACATTTTCTTCAAGAAAAACAAGCAAGAATTAAAGCCAAGAGTTACCTCAATTAAAATCACTATGATCTTGCTAAAAATAACTTGAACTCAACAAGGAAATCCAGCCCTAGCTGCTCCCCAAGCTTGGCCGAACAAGAGAGGAAAGGAGAGAGCTTTGTGTGTGTGTGTGTGTTTTGGAATTTCTTGATTTTTTTTTGACTAAGTGTAAAATTGAGAGAAAAAGGGATTTAAGTCATATAAATCATTTAATTTCAGCCAACTAAAAATAATCAAATAACTTATAATTTCCATTTAATAAATCACATAAGACAAAACACTAATGGGGCAAAAAGACCATTTTGCCCCTCCACCATAAAATCACATAAATCATACTAAAGGGGTATTTTTGGGACATTCTAAATTCCCGGCCATTCCCGACATTCCCAATGTCTAAACCCGTCCCCAAAATACTAACATACTAAGTTGTGATTTCTACTGAGCCAAACGCCGCGTTCCAAAATACCGGACACCGGAAATGCGAAACATAAAAGCTACTGATGACATAATTATGCATATCTGAATTCCATAAATAACAATGATAAATTATTTAAATAGCTATAAATAATTTCATGATTAACATAAATAACTGCTAATTTCCAAATTAACTAAGCGGGCTTTACAAAACACAACCTTTTCTCCACCATTACTCTTCCTTAATCACAAAATCATTGATAATGTGAAATTCCTCTCTATATGTCTACTCTTTTTGGGATACTGTATTCTATACCTTTGGTAACTACTTTTGGTTAATCAGGAAATAACACTAGTAGTTTAGGAAATTTAGAATGGTGCCAAAAATGTATAGAACTTTCCTTAGACTGAATAAGTACCTTTCCTGCAACTTTAACATTCAGTCCCTTTCTGGCAGACCTAGAGACTTCAGATAGGTTTTTACACTTCTCCAAAATCCCTATTCCACCCGCAGAGTAATCACCATCTTATCTGAAAGATTTTCTAGCACAAAGGCAAATTCGAAATCTGATGTGGTGTAGTCTAAGAGTTTTAAATACACCTTTATTGACTAACATATAGTTCCTCTTCTTAATCTTAAGATTTACTTGATTGTCTTCCATTGTTCTTCTCCTGGATTGATCTGATACCTACTCATTACTCCCACTCAACAGCAGGTGTCTGGTCTAAGGCATACTAAAGCATATCTGAGACCTCTCACTGTTGATTTAAGAAATTCTTTCATGGCTTTATCTTTTCTGGAATATTTGAGACTTTTCCTCAGATAAATAAAATCTATGTCTAAGAAGTTGTGAAGCTTCTATAGATTGCCATTAGAAAGAAAATGCTTCAGCATCTTACTAAAGTAAGTTGCTTGCATTAGAGTAAGTAATTACCAGGTATACCATAAGCCATAGGTTAAGATACACTCAAACCTATAATACTAGGAACAGGAAGTTTTGTTAAGTCCATTGAATAGACTTATAAACAAAAATTTCCTTTTATGTCCTTGTAATAAAAAACTTTAGGTTACTCCATGTGAATGGATTAAACCATAGTTTTATTGGCTTTTCTTCTTAGTTTCTTATCTTGACAATCCATTACTTGTTTAAACTCACAATGGATTTTAATCACTAGTGTCTTCCAAGTCATAAGAATGTGAGTTCCTAGAAACTTTCCCACTACGACAAGGTACCGTGAATTATGTCTAAGAAAACTAAATGGTATTAACCTCTTTAGTTGTGACAAGACAACAGAGGCAGTGGGATCATCATATGTCAATTAAGATGATAGAACACTTTTGGAATCAAGAAATAAATATCTCCTTTATTTGCTACTTTATTTTCAAACTTATTCATTTTCTTAGAAAAGTAGTATTTGTTTAAACAAACACTTTCTTATCTATTGACTATGGGATGGTCCACCCCTAATCACTTAGAATAGCTAACAAACATGCAAACCATGGTTGACAGTTCTAGCTTTTCTTAAGATTTTGATTGGGTCATCCATGAATCTAGTAATGATTTACATTAAGTATACAACCATTTCATCATTCTGAAATTATATTACCATAGAAGGTCTTAGGCAACAACTAGTAACTAATCATCAATATGCAAATCAAAATTTCTGGGGAGGTAAGTTTGGATATAATTCAAAAATCAATTTAATGATCTTTGAACTGCATATCTACTAACTATTTCTCCACCCCTATCAGTTCGCAAGATTTTTAACCACTTACCTGAATGGTTTTCCACCATTGCTAGAAATTAATGAAAATTTTCAAATATTTTAAATTTCTTTGCATAAGGTATAATCTAGAGTGATCGTTTTAAGAATACAACGAAAAAAAAACTCATATCCACCCCTGAATGTACATCCATCTACTAATGAGATGAACAACTTTCAGTGGATATAGGCATATTAACTCTTTGCAGAGATTGATCTTGTCAAAACCACTATGAACAAGATACAAATGCCATAGATTAATAAAAATGTGGTTGTGTCTTTTTGATGACTTAGATTTAGTTACATCAAAGAGTTCTTAGAATATTACAAGTGGATCCTGGTCACAGAATATTAAACTCATATTCCATACAGATTGAAACCAATGATAGAAAATGGTTATTAAACACTTGTGAAAGTGTAACTGTATTGTATTCTGGAATTAGAAATTTAAGAAAATTTCTGTTTGGAATCTAAAATTAAAGTCAAAGACTTAAATTTATACCAAATATAATGAGTAATTCTATGTTGGACCACCACTTACTAATTTAACTCTAAGTTTGATTTGCCTAACAAGTAGGAGATTTCTAAGATTGAGGATTTATATCATTTTGGAATAGAATTTTGGGAATATAATCAAAAGTGTCATTCAATTTCTTAAGAGAAAGTAGAATGACATTAAATGATATATAGACCATTCATCGAATGATATGTTATTGAGCTAATTTGAAATGAATAAGCTAAGAGGAATTAGGATAATTTCGTTTATAAATAAGAATCCAACGATGCTTCGATTAGCTAGAGTCAAAGTAATCTTATTTATACAATCTTCTTGTTTCATATTGTAAAAATACTAGAAATAATTAAAATATTCAAAATCATCTGAGGAAATAAATAAATATTATAGGCCCAAGAATTAATTAAAATAAATAATTAATTTACAACTTAATATATTTTTCAAGATAAATTCAAAATCATCTTGCATAAATAAAATGCAATTTCGAAACTGATTAATAAAATAAAGAAAAATATATTTTGAAAATTATTTAAATTTAAGTTGAAAAAATAAATTTCAACTAAAAATAATTTTCTATTTAATTAAGTGTCATGAAAAATAAATATTTAAGTATCATGATGAAAATCAACTTAGATATTTAATTTTTCAATTTAATTAAATGTATTAAATTCAAGAAATAAATAATTAAGTGTAGAGAAGGCTTAATTATTAATCTCTAGTTTAATACTAGGAAAAAATATACTTAAATTAAATTGTACCAAAATTAATTATTTAAATAATTAATTTCACAAAGTATAATATTTTCCTATTTAAAATTAAAAATAATAAGTAGTCTAGAAATAACTATCTAGAAAATATCTTATTTGAATAAGTATATTTTCAACAAAAATTTGAAAAAGTATCTAATTTAAGTTGCAATAAGAAAAATCTAGAACTTAAATATTTTCAAATTTAAATTTAATTAAATATCAAAAAAAATTAAGTTGCAACCACTTAATTTGAAAAATATTCCATTTTAAGTTTAAAATTAACTTAAAAAATATCTTAAGAATCTTTGATAACCAATGCCTAGAATTCCTCAACTTAATTTTAAATTTAAATAAAATATTCAAATTTAAGTTAGATATTAAAAATCAGTTAAAATAACTAATTTATAACTTAAATAAGAATATTTAATTAAATAAGCTCCAGAAAGAATCTAGTTAGTTAAAATTCTTTATTTAATTAAATACAAGAAAAATACAAATAGTTTGTCTAGAAATAATATCTAAAACTAAGAGTGTTTTTCTTAAAATTAACTTTAAAATATTAAAATGAAAATAAATTTCATATATTTTAAAAGTTAATTATGTTGCTAATTCAATTTTATTAGGTTAAACTAATTTAATTAACCTAGCACAATTATTCAAATCAGGCAAATGGGCCTTCACAATTGGGGTAGTTCATGTGAGGGGGAGCTGGGTTCAGTATGTCGTACCCACTTCTATTGGCCCCCAACTCTCACACAAGGCCCAAAAGAGAGGAATTTAACCTTAAAATAAATAACTGTTATTAATTGAATAGGTCCAAAAACTAAATGGACCTAAATAAAATCTATCATGGTGTGACATTTTATTTAGCAACAACCTATATGCATCTATATAATAAAATAAACATTTAGGCTCACACTGGCACACATTTGGATGGATCCTATCATGTTGCTAGGTCATACACAGATGAAAGAAGATTGTAAAATTTATCTGTTACAAATTATTTACTTGACCAATGGAACCATGAGTTAAAATCAGATCATTGGATCTGTCAACAAGTTAACCATGGCTATTTGCAATCAAGCAATAATAGGTTTTAAAAACTTACAAACAAGCTAAAACACGTACTCCTGCAACAAGGTTAGCTGGATAGTTGGATGTAGGATTTATTTAATTTTAAATAATTAAATTTCGAAAAAATAATTAAATAATAAAAAAAATATTTATTTTCGAATTAAAAAAAATTAAAATAAATATATATATTCGAAATTAAAAACAAATATTTAAAATTAAACCTACTATTTTGAAAAATTAGGTTTCAACTAACCTAAATATCATTTCAAAATTTGCTAACTACTTTTAAAAATTTAATGTTATTTTATAAATAAAAATTAAAAAAGATAAATAAATATCTTTTTCAAATTTTTATGATTTAATTTAAATAAATAAAATAATAAAATTTAAAAGTTAGCAAAATATCTTACTTCTATTTAAAATATCATGATTATAGTTATCTTATTTTAAATTTAAATAAGGTCAAATTATTTTAAAAAAATATTTAATTTAAAAAATTAATATCTGACCTTAAATTTAAAAATAAGATAAGATATAATCAAATTTAAAAATAAGATAGATAATTAAGGAAAAAAGATAGATATTTACTATTTTCAAATTCAAATTACACTAATATCATGAATTAAAATAAAAATATTAATTAATTTAATTATGATATTTAGAATTGAAATAGGAATAGTAAATGTCTAAATACAAAATTACACAAAAAATCGGAAGTTATATCCATGAAATAGCATGAAAAATCAAAGAAAAACGAAAAAAATGCGAGCTGTACGGACAGTATGCTGAGCATACTGCCCGCGCGAGCAGGAGGGAGTGCTCAGCCGAGAAAACTCGGCTCAAGGGGAAGGCTGCATGATTTCCGCGCACGGATGGGCGTGTTTCAGACAAGCGCTCGGTCGATGCCTGTCTGAACGCGTGCTGTCCGAGGGTGTCACCCTCGTCCGCGCGCGTGAGTGAGTGCATCGTCCCTGATATTTTTCGAAACTTTAAAAAATCATAACTAATTCAAATTAAATCGAAATTGAGTTCTGTAAAAAAGTAAATTGCTTAATTATTTGCATACTATCCAATAAAAATAATTCTAGAAACAAAACTTCAATTATTTTTCACGAAAATTCACAAACATGAATCAATCATCATATAACACTCAATACAACATGAAACCATTCAAATAACAAACAATCGTTTTAAAGTCCAAATTTCTTGCAAGCAAATCAATTACCATGGCTCTGATACCAGTTGTTGGAATTTATTTTACCAGGATCTTAGATCTACTCACAAGTATATTGTTTAACACCCTAAATATGAACTTTCTAAAACGATAAATAAACACATATAAAGTTAAGAAAACCTTACATTGATGGCAGTAGAATTAATGTCTCCTTCCACTCAGATCTCTAACCCTTGTATCCTTTCTGTCACAGAGTATTATCAAGATCTGAGCCCGAATGTCCTTCTCTTTGTGTGTGATCCTTCACAGTCTTCCAATCTATGATTGAGGTACCACTTGCTGTGTGTAAGCACTTACTCTATCACTGAGGTTCGAAATTTAGAAGAGGAAAAGAGAGAGGGTAGGTTCGACTATAGAAGAGAAAGAGAAGGCTCAGTTTTTCTGAAGAGAGAATTTTTTGACAGAAAATGTTATGAAAACTTATGATTTGACTGAGCCATCACTTTCTATTTATAGGCAACTACTAAGTTTAGGTTAGAAATTATTTAGCATTAAAATAATAAAAATATCAATTTGAAAAACCACTTTAAGTGGCCGGCCATGGTGTGTAATGGACCCCACTTGGTTTTTGCAGTTTTCACAAATTTTATTTCTATTTTCTCAAAAACGCCAATTTTCCAATTCTAACCATTTAAATGCCAAAACTAATTATTTAATAACTAAAATAGATTATTAAATAATATTGTCATTTAATTTAATTATTAATTAGACATGTAAAGTCTATTAATAAATAAATAAACTTAGAATCTCTTTTCTTTACAATTTCGCCCCTGCTTAGTGAAAATTCACAAATCAGACATAGTCTAACTTTAGAATTATAATTGATTAATCGCAAATCAATTATTGAGTCTTACAAGCAGTATAGTCTCAACTAGAATGGGGACCATGGATGTATATGCTGAGCTTCCAATAAGTGAACCGAATTTACTAAGTAAATTCCTACTTATTAATTCTTCGTTGAATCCACTCTTAGAACTTAGAATTGCACTCTCAGACTTATATAGAGCATATTATATGTTCCACGATATAGATATGCTATCTCATTTAACCATTGTTATAATCTTATTGTGATCAAAGATCCTCTATATAGATGATTTACATCGAGATGGGATAATTTTACCGTTCTCACCCCTCAACATATTTTTCTCCTTAAAACACTTAGCTACCTGTAAATGTTGTTTAGTGATCTAAGAATTAGTCACTTAGACAAGAGCTCATCCATTTACTTCTATTTAGCTAAGCTCGAAGGGAATCATCACTTAACTTCTATACACTAGTAGAAGCTATAGATTCCATATTTATGTTCAGCACTCCCACTCAATCATACTATCATGTTCCCAAAATATACGTATCACCCTGACCCAAAAGTAGGCTTAACTAATAAATCAAAGAACATGAATAGGACTCCTGAGTTGAGCCTAAGAATATCAGGATTTAGATTCTTTTACTCTTAAGATCAACTATTGATATTGACTTAGAAAGATATGACGGTAAGTTTATAATATCTTAACTAAGTTGCAATATCGGTCCAGTCCAATGTATACTCCATACATTCGAAACTAGTATACTTTACTAATGTCCTGAAAAGAACATAACACTTACTCCAAGTGTAAGTACACATCATCACTGATTATCACATTAGTGTAAATCCAAAACACTGATGAAACATGGACTTAGTCTTTTGATTCATATGATCACAATCACATTCCACTGCGTTAACGATACTGTAATTGTGAATAAACATATGATCCGGACTTAACTGATTTTGTGTGTAAATGTAATAAACATACTAAACCATTAGCATGTAAAATTCATGCAAACATAAATCATTTCAAATTTCTTATATTGATAACTAATCAGATTGTAAAGGGTTTTATTTAGGGCACAAAACCCAACAGAACCCATAAATACAACCTTTCTTATTTGATGCTCTATATATATTCTAGACTTCTAGCTCTGAGATTGGCATATTACGATTGTCATTTATCCCCGCACATTCTACAATAAAGTCTGTCGAGGCCTGACCTTTGATTGAAATTCTTGGTTGATATTGTATATTAAATTGGCTTAGCTCTATTGGTCAGTACCCTGATGGCGTGAGCTTGAAAGTATGGTCTCAACTCCTGTAAAACAATTAGTAAGCAAAAGGAAAGCTTTTCAATCATAGGATATCTGAACTCCGAGCCCAACAATCTTTTACTCATGTAATAAATAGGAAGTTGTACCTTTCCTTCTTCTCGCACTAAGACGACACTTATAGCATGATCTAACACTGCTAGTTATAGGAACAACGACTCTTTGTCAATTGGTTTGGACAATATTAGAGCCTTTGTTAGATGTTCTTTAAGTTGTTGGAAGGCTTCTTCACACTCAGTTGTCCATTCAAACTTACTGTTTCCTCAAAGTACATTGAAGAAAGGTATGCATTTATGTGTAGATTTGGAAACAAATCTGCTAAGTGCTTCAACCCTTCCAGTTAACTTTTGAGCATCCTTGTGTTTTCTAGGTGAAGGCATGTCTAGAAGGGCTTTGATCTTCTCTGGGTTTACCTCAATTCCTCTAGAACTAACTATGATACCCAAGAATTTTCCTAAAGAGACTCTAAAAATGCATTTCTTTGGGTTTAGTTTCATTTCATACTCCTGGATAATGAAAAAAGCCTCTTCTAAATCATTGTGATGGCTCATGCAAGTCTTAGATTTTACCAGCATGTCATTGACATAAACTTCCATGTTCTTCCCCAATACATTCTTGAACATTTTGTTAACCATTTGTTGGTAGGTAGCTTCGACGTTCTTTAATTTGAAGGGCATGAACTTGTAGTAATAGATTCCTTTGTCAGTTTGAAAGCTTGTATGCTCTTGGTTGGCCACATGCATTTTGATTTGATTGTAACTAGAGTATGCATCTATAAAGCCTAAGAGTTTGTACCTCGAGGTTGAATCGACTATCTGATCAATTCGCGGAAGTGGAAAGTGTTGGAAATTATTTTACCAAGATCTAGATTTACTACCAAGTATGTTTCATTAACATCCTAATATGAATTCTAAAACAATGAAATAAACACATATAAAGTTTAGTAAACCTTACATTGGGTGCAGCAGAATATAATGACTCCTTCCATTCAGATCTCTAGCCCTTGATTCCTTTCTGTAGCAGAGCATTATTAAGATCTGAATCTGGATCTCTTTCTCTCCTTCCTTTGATGCTGAATCTCCTTCTTGCTATTTTGATTCTCCTACAGTCTTAGAGACTATGATTGAGATACCACTTGATGTGTGTGGGCACTACTCTATCACTCAAGGAATTTTTGAAATCTGAAGAGAAGAAAAGAGAGAGAGGGGCGTGTAGGCTTTTTCTGAAAGAAACAATGTGCAAAGTCATGAGTTTCCTGAAGCCAATACTTTCTATTTATAGAATTCCTCTAGGTTTAGGTTAGAATTGTATGGCATTAAAATAATAAAAAAATAAATGGTAAAGGGCTTGCATAGTGGGCGGCCATATAAGGAAATTGGGCCTCACTTTGCAACTTTTCCATTTTGTTATTTTTCATTCCTATTTTCTCAAAAATGCCAATTTTCCAATTTAACCATTTAAATGCCAATTCTAATTATTTAATAACTAAAAATTAATTATTAAATAATATTTCCATTTAATATATTTATTAATTTAGACATGTAAAGTATCTTAATTAATAAATAAACCTAGAATCTCTTTTCTTTACAATTTCGCCCTTGCTTAGTGAAAATTCATAAAGTAGACATAGTCTAACTTTAGAATTATAATTGATTAATTAAAATCAATTAACTGAGTCTTACAAGCAGTATGGTCTCAACTATTATGGGGACCATGGGCCTATATTTCTAAGCTTCCAATAAGTCGAACCGAATTTACCAAGTAAATTCCCTAACTTATTAATTCCTTATTGAATCCACACTTAGAACTTGGAATTACACTCTCAGTCATATAGAACTCTCTATATGTTCCACGATATAGATACGTCATTAGTTATCCATTGTTATAATCCTAATGTGATCAATGACCCTTTAATAGATGATCTACATTGAATAGGCACTAAGTTACTGTTAGATTTTATGCCCTACAGGGTTTTACTGATATGATAATCTACAACAAGAGTTTACTTGCATTTGGAGAAATGCTATGTTCTTTCCAGAACATTGGTTAAAGTAAAGCTCAGGTTGGATGCATGGAGTATGCATCGGAAGGGACCGATATTGAACTTTGACTTAGATTTAATTAAACTTACCGTAAAATCTATTCAAGTCAATATCGCCAAGTTGATCCTAGATCAAATGTTCTTAATCCTGTTATGATTAGGCTCAATCTTGAAAGGCTATTCGTGTTCTTTGATTTGTTAGTTAAGCCTACTTTTAGGTCAGGGTGATACGTACATTTTGGGAACACGGTAGTGCAATTGAGTGGGAGCGCTAGCATAAACATGGAATCTATAGCTTCTATCTGGCGAATAGTAAGCAAATGATGATCTCCTTCGAGCTTGACCAAACGAACATAATGGTGGAGTACTCATTTCACATAAGCTAAAATATCATTTATATGGGGTCAAGTGTTTTAAGGATAAAATACATAGTAGGGTGTTACGGTAATCTAATCCATTTACAGTGTAGATCATTCATATAGAGGATCGTTGATCAAATTAGGATTATAACAATGGATAACTAATGATGCGTCTATATGGTGGAACATATAGAGCATTCTATATACTGAGAGTGCAATTCTAAGTTCTATGCGTGGATTCAACGAAAAATTAATAAGTTAGTGAATTTTAGTGTTAAATTCTTGATCTACTTATTGGAAGCTCGGTTATATAGACCCATGGTCCCCGCACTAGTTGAGATAATATTGTTTGTAAGACTCATGTAATTGGTTTTGATTAATCAATTATAATTCTCAAATTAGACTATGTCTATTTGTGAAATTTTCACTAAGTAAGGGCGAAATTGTAAAGAAAGAGTTATTAGGGGCATATTTGTTAATTATGATACTTTGTATGGTTCAATTAATAAATATGATAAATGACAATATTATTTAATAATTATTTATAGTTATTAAATAATTAGAATTGGCATTTAAATGGTTGAATTAGAAAATTGGCATTTTTGAGAAAATCAGATACAAAAGTGTTAAAATTGCAAAATTGCAAAAAGCAAGGCCCAAATCCATCAAGCCATGGTCGGCCACTTTTGTAGGCATTTTAAACTGATATTTTCATTATTTTAATGCCAAATAATTCAAACCTAACCCTAGTGGAATGCTATAAATAGATAGTGAAGGCTTCAGGAAAATTACACTTCTGAATCAAAAAACCTGAGCCTTTCTCTCTCTACCTTGGCCGCCACCCTCTCTCTCTCTTCTTCCTTAGAATTTCGAAATTACCTTAGTGATTAGAGTAGTGCCCACACACAGCAAGCAATACCTCAATCATAGTGAGGAAGATCGTGAAGAAATATCATCAGCAAAGGAGTTTCAGCATCAAGGATTTAGAGAAGGGGATCTAGGTTCAGATCTTGATAATACTCTGCTACAGAAAGGATACAAGGGTTAGAGATCTGAACGGAAGGAGTCATTTAATTCCGCTGCATCCAATGTAAGGTTTCTTAAAATTTATACGTGTTTATTTCATCGTTTTAGAAAGTTCATATTTAGGATGTTAATAAACATACTTGTGAGTAGATCTAAGATCCTGGTAAAATAAATTCCAACAGTTACCGTTACACCTTCAATGTATTTTATCCTTAAAACACTTAGCTCCGTATAAATGATATTTCAGCGAAGTGAAATGAGATGTCCACCATTTATCTCTGTTTAGCCAAGCTTGAAGGATATCATCGTTTTACTTCTAAATTCCTATAGAAGTTATAGACTCCATATTTATGTTAGCGCTTCCACTCAATTATACTATCATGTTCCCAAAATGTACGTATCACCCTGACCCAAAAGTAGGCTTATCTAATAAATAAAAGAACATGTATAGTACTCTTGAGATCGAACCTAAACATATCAGGATTAAGATCATTTGATCTAGGATCAACAGGTGATATTTAATTGAATAGATATTACAGTAAATTTTAATATATCTAATCAAAGTTCAATATCGGTCCCTTCCGATGTATACTCCATACATTCGATACTGGTAAACTTTACCAATGTCCTGGAAAGGACATAACAGTTTTCCAAGGTGTAAGAATACCTATCGTTGATTATCATGTCAGTCTAAATCCAGTGAACTGACAAATCAGGGAATAAACTTTCGAACATATACTTAACATTATATTCCACTGTGCTGACAACACTATAATCATTAACAAATTCATATGTTATGGACTTAAATAGAATTCATACATTATATATATAATCATGAAATATATCATGTGAACCATGCAACATAAAATGTTATTTCTGATCTTTATTAATAAGTAAATCTGATTATACTGAAATGAGTTTTATTTAGGGCACAAAACCCAACAAACTCCCACTTGCACTGATATAAAACAAAATGTGCATTTCAAATAATCTCAACACCTTGATATACAAATCAAGTGTAGTAGTATTAAACTTCTCGTAATAGGATCTGACAGGTTGAATTAAACACAACCTCTTCTCCACCATTACTCTTCCTTAATCACAAAATCCTTGATAATGTGAAATTCCTCTCTATATGTCTACTCTCTTGGGATACTGGATTCTATACTTTTGGCAACTACTTTTTGGTTAATCAGGAAATAACACTAGTAGTTAAGACAAGTTGGAACGGTGCCACAAATGTATAGAACTTTCCTTAGACTGAATAAGTACCTTTCCTGCAACTTTAACATTCAGTCTCTCTCTGGTAGACCTAGAGACTTCAGATAGGTTTTTACACTTCTCCAAAATCGCTACTCCACCCCCAGAGTAATCACCATCTTATCAGCAGACTTTCTAGCACAAAGGCAAGTCTCGAAATCTGATTTGGTGTAGTCTAAGAGTTTTAAATACACCCTTATTGACTAACATATAGTTCCTCTCCTTAATCTTAAGATTTACTTGATTATCTTCCAATGTTCTTCTCCTGGATTAATCTGATACCTACTCATTACTCCCACTCAACAACAGGTGTCTGGTCTAAGGCATACTAAAGCATATCTGAGACCTCTCACTGTTGATTTAAGAAATTCTTTCATGGCTTTATCTTTTCTGGAATAGTTGAGACTTTTCCTTAGATAAATAAAATATGTGCTTAGAAGTGGTGAAGCTTCTATAGATTTCCATTGGAAAGAAAATGTTTCAGCATCTTACTAAAGTAAGTTGCTTGCATTAGAGTAAGTAATTAACCAGGTATACCATAAGCCATAGGTTTAGATAAACTCAAACCTATAATACTAGGAACAGGAAGTTTTGTTAAGTCCATTGAATAGACTTATTAACGAAAATTTCCTTTTATGTCCTTGTAATAGAAAACTTTAGGTTACTCCATGTGAATGGATTAAACCATAGTTCTCTTGGCTTTCTTCTTAGTTTCTTATCTTGAAAGAAGACACTGCATTGCTTCCAGTGACTTCTCCATTTATTGTCATTGGAAGTTGTATTTTCCCATTGGGATCGGCGTGTCTCCATTGAAGCCTTATAGTTGAATTGGACAAGGTAATAAGTTAGCTTCCACAAGACCAATGGCTTTGAAGGCATCTTTGAAAATGATATTGACAGAGCTTCCATTATCTAGGCGAATTCTAGAAAATCTTTTATTTTCAATCTGACCTTATATCACTAAAGGGTCATTGTGGGAAAATGCACAAGCTTGGCATCATCTTCTGTGAAATTCATTGGCAAATTCATCATATGAGAATGCTGAGCAGGTGATTGTACCAATTGCAAGTTTCATCTTGATCAAACTCATTCAAGTACCTTTTTTGTGCATTTAGAGTGCTTCCGAAAATGTATGGTCCACCTAAAATGGTGGTTACGTGACCATTTAGCACAAGCTAGGCTGCTCCAAGAGGATATGGATTTCTAGGACTAGGAGCTACAACATGCCTTGCTATCGGAGCATTTTTAACTCCTTGAAGAGTTTATACGTTGAAAGCTTGAATTCCAAGAGCTTGTGGATGTCCTACTCCCTAAAGAGGATTAATGACTCCATGTTGTCTAGGAATAAAAAGTTGTCCATGGGCAACCCCGTATCTAGGATAAATGACTAGTATTCTTACCCAATTAGACAAATGTCCATTTCGAATCAATCTTTCAATTTCATCCCTTACGTAGTCACACTCATTGGTGGTGTGCCCAATATCATTTTGTTATTCACACCTCTTAATTAGATCTCTTTTTTATCTTTTGCCCTTGTGCATCAACGGAGGCTTCTTATAATGGACCATATTACAAGTTGCCTTATAAACATTCTCTCGAGTATCCACAAGGCTTGTGTACTCAGAATATCTGAACTCTTGGGTCTTTCGTTTCTTCATAAAATCATTTTGGCTTAGACCTTTTGAACTCCTTTTGCTCCGTGATTGGCTTACATTGGACTCTAGAGATTCCACTTTTTGGTTCATTTGTTCAGGAGCAGCACTAAATTCGGTTTGTACCCCTCCAAGTCTGGAAAAACTAGCCTGTACAACTGGCTGCGTGGAAGCACTTGGTCCGTAAATGGTAGGAATTGTAAAGGCAGTTCCTAGAGGGAAAATGAATGCAGTAGTCATTTGTGAAGTTTGGGCTATTTTTATGTATGTGGAAGGTGCTGGAACTACCCCATAAGCTTAAGCATAATCTTCTTCTAACTTTATGAATCCTTGAGCTCTCGTCAAGAAATCAGTCAAAGTATTTGCTCTTTTGTGTTGGAGATCTCCCCATAGCAAGGATCCTTTGGTTAATCCTGATGTTAAAGCCACCATCTTCATATCATTAGTAACCTTAGTTTTAGCCGCAACATCCATCATACATTGGATGTACTTCTTCAAGCTTTCCCCTAGTTGCTGTTTGACACTTGTCAGGGAACTAGCTTCCAGGTAAAAGGCCTTTGATGCTACAAATTTCTTTTTAACATTGCTTGTAGACCCCTCCAGTTGTGGATCAATCCCGGAGATAACCTCTTCCAACAGTCTTTTGCGGACTTGCTTAGAGTTAGTGAAAAGCAAAGACATTTTGCATCATCACTGGCCTTAGAAACTTGCATCATGCAATTTTACTTAGAAAGGTGGTCCCTGGGATCCATCCTGCCTTCGTACAATTCAATTTGTGGCATTTTGAAGTGCTTCGAAAGTGGTGCATCTATGATTCTTTTCACACATGATTTTGTGTCTTCTTCTTTAGAATCTGATACAATTACCATTTCGCTTTCTAGAGATCTTCTCTATGAGCTTCATCAACTCTTTGAATTTGCATTTTAAGCATTGAGTTTTGTCACTCAAAGATTCTTTTCTATGAACACGATCATTGATATGATTTCTCAAATCGTTCCCACGGGGTTTGGCTTTTTCTGTTCTTGCTTTATTTTTTTTTTCTTATTTAATTTTCTTCGAAGATCAGTCATGGAAAGACTTCCATTGTTGTCGTCTGAGATTGGATACAACTCATCCACATCATCGCTTTGACTTATGGAATTGTTGTGATTATGCTTATCCTTCCTAGAAGCAGACTTCTTGACTCCGACATCAGTCTTATCTTTTTGTGCAACTCTTCTTCTAAAATTAGTTTGGTCACCCTACCTTGAATCATGGTTCCCTTTCTTTTTTTGTTGAGTTGGTGATTAATTTGAGACTTCTTTTGCTGTTTAGTTGAAGAATTTTATTCAAAGTTTCGCCTATTATCATTTTCCCTTTATCCTTGCGAGGATTTGAGGTTCCAAGATATTTTGAATCAGTTCTTTTGGTAGCATCAATTGTTGGAGGTATTTTCACATTAGTGTTCCCTTTTATTAGGGCTGTCATCACGACTTCTATTCTGTCATCTTCTCGAGCAGTATCTCGTTGAACTGATCCTAATGAGATAGTCTACTTTCAGTTAACTGGAACTTTTTTGCCATGGCGACCACAAGATTTGACTCGTCGGGAGTGTCCTTTCCTCTAGCACCACTTTTAGTATGTTTATCTTGATAATCATCATTCGGCGTGTCTTGAGGATCATCTTTTGAGGTCTCTTTGAGATTGTCATTAACATCTTTTCTTCTGAATCGTCATCTCTAAATACAAGAGCATCCAGATTTGTGTCTTTGCCAACTTGATCTTTGTGACTGTTGGTCACCTCGTTTTGATCTTCTGCATTTCCTGCCTTAGCATTAGGATCAATGAAGTGAAGACTAGATTTGTTTTGGGTGAGCACCATGATTACTGAATGTAACCTTTAGATGGTATCACTGCTTCCTTCAACTCTCAATAAAAGCACCAAAATATTTACTGAGATTTTTCAGAAAACCAATTATAAATAATTAGAACTGAAGACTGAAAGAGAAAAAGTAAGAATAACACAAACATTTTTTATGTGGTTGGGGCATTAACGAACCTTAGTCCACGAGTCAATGTTATTGTGTAACTTAAGCTAGAAAATTCTCAAGGAATACAATGAGCGTAGGTTCTCAAGTTTTCTAAGAAAATATTGTCAGAGAGTTCAACCCTTAATTTGAAGGATACATTGGGTATTTATAATGTTAAGAGAATTACACTTGGTTTTCTTTTTTCTTCTATTTACATTGAATTACATAACTTGGGCTATCTTGTGAAGTCCAGTCAGTCAAAGCCATGTCCTATCATCGTGGGCAATTAATTGTGAATTAATTGCTTGATCTTTGTTTATGAAGTTTTCCCTTTTAGCATGATACGATCTTCTGTTGAGATCCGGGGAGCATTTATTTTCTTTCTCGTGCGCTTGTATAAAAGGGGAAACAAACTAGTCTTCTAGGAACCCGCTATCTGACTCTTCTGGCATCACGGTACTAGAGCTTTTTCCAAATACAAATTGTCACTAGCGGAAGATCATTTGATCACGGAGCTAAGATACGTTCCTAAAAGGTCCTATATAACTTGGGGTTGGCCCAAATTGTCTTCCTTGGGACCCACTGGTGGGCTTTTGATGCTGACCTAGATTCCACGTGTCCTTTGTTGGAAACACGAATAACAATCCTCAAAACTCAAATTTTAACTAAAAATCCCCCAAAACCATGATACAATTAGCAAAATCTCATTTTGTTCATTTAACCCTGTTATTTGCCTATGTGGCTTGATAGACCGAGTGCTAGGTCAACACCTGATTTCCATGCCACTCAAAATGTAAGTACGTGATATTTTAACGTGTACACTCTTGTACACGCGACACATTTACACGGGTCTACATAACAAAGTTATTTAAAATTATGTTAAATTAAAAAATATATAAAATTAAAAAATAAATTAGTTTTAAAAATAAAAAATAATCATAAAATTTAAAATTTAATTTTTCTTTTCTTTTCTCCTTTCTCTTTCTTTTCTTCTCACCTCGTTTTATTCCATATTTGTTCTTCATTCTTCTTCTTCTTCATACAATTGGCTCCACCACCATCACCACTATCTCTTTTCTCTCCCTGACTATCTCTCTCTTTCTTGAAATCTCACTTCCTCAGACTCTCTCTCTCTCTCTCTCTCTCTCTCTCTCTCTCTCTCTCTCTCTCTCTCTCTCTCTCTCTCTCTAAGCTTTCACTCTCTACAAGTCCCCCACCGTCTCTCTTTCAGAAACTCTCTCTCAATCTCTCTCTTTGCGACTCAGATTTACCCTAAACTTAGCCATCCCTATCCACCACCATTCCCTTTCCCTAAACCTAGCCGCCGTAAAGCTCTACCTAAGCTGTGAAGCTCCACCCAAGGAACCCAAGTTTTCTCCCAGCCAGTTGCGAGCTTAGGTCAGTCACGTAATTATTGTTAGCTTCAAGGAAGGCAACACTGTCACCCAGGTCAACACCCAGATTACCAATGCATGTGATGTTATTCAAGTGAGATATTATTGTGTAAGGGGATTCGGTTGATGTTTCAGGGACGATGATTGGGAAAGGTGGTATGAAACAAAAATACTTGTAAAGGGGTCTGATGACTTATGGATTGAAAACCCATAGTGTACTACCCTAGAATTATGAAATGGATTAGCAAAACCTTAACTAGATAATTATGAATAATTGAGAAATTATATTATTATATAATTTAATATATGAGAATTTATATGATTTATACTAGGTAAGACTCCGTTGGTGAGCTAGGGGCATTTTAGTAATTTTGACTCGAGAAGGGTAAAACAGTGAAATTAATTTATTTACGTGCTTATGGGACTATATTATTATATAGTATGTCTGTGTTGTCTTTTTCATGTGTGTTCTGACAGGTTGGCGCGGTATAGTCACAACCGAGTGTCTCGGGCCGAATCGGGTTCGGGCCCGAAATGCAATTGTAATTGATTTAGTGGCATTTTAAATATTGGTGAATAATCTGAAAATATATTTGGATTTATGTGTATGTGAAATGACATTTCTACCCTTGTATGTGTGTGGGTGAGTAATTAAGCCCTAAGGGCAAAATGGTCTTTTGACCTATTGATTTACATTAAATTAAAGAGGTGAATTTGAAGAAAAATGAAGGTGATTTTTCTGGTTTCAAGCCCTCATACCCGAACCTCTCTTTATATCTCAACCCTCTTTGATTTTTCAATTTTTGATTTGGTGAATATTGGCTTGGATTGAAGCTTTGAATTTGAGGATCTTTGAGTTTGTTCTTGAATTGAGCTTGAGGTAATCTTCTATGATTTTAATCTCTATTTTATTGCTGAAAATTTATTGTTGGAGAGCATGAAAATGTGTTGTGGTTGTAAAATTGGATTTGAGATGCATGTTCTTGTTGTTGGGTTGTCTTATGCATGCTTGGAGCTTTAATTCTTGAGTTTGTTTGGGTTAAGTTTGGACAGAAAATTAGAGGATTTTATTTTTGTATGTTGCTGTTCTTAAGCTCTAAAAAAATTGATTGTGTGAAGCATGAGTTCTTGGCTTAATTTTTTAAGAACTCAAGATAAGAATTTCATGGAATTAAGGTCAAGTTGGAGCTTTGATTTTCATGAATTAGTAATATGAAATTACGGGATTTATTGCTGGAAATTGATGCATGAAATATGTTATTTTGACCCTCTAATATTTGTTAGCAACCCTATTTGATGATTTGAGAGTTTGGTTGTGAATTGGGGTGATTTGATTGTGTTTTGGAGCTGATTCGTGTTCTTGTGGCTGATTTTCTGGGTTTTGAACCTAGGTGCCGCGGCATGGTATTTAGCATGCCGCGGCGCGCCCTTTTCTTTCTGGGCAGATCCTAATGCAAACTTCAAATGGCCATAACTTTGTGATTCAGACTTCGATTTGGGAGATCTATATACCGTTGGAAAGCTCGTTTCAAGCTCTATTGAAATATTTATATTTTGAATGCCAAGTATATAATTTTTAAATGTGGAATTAGGGATTAACCCTATATGTGTGAATCCCCAAATTTGTGACTAGGAAACCCGGCACTTGGTCAGGAGCACCCGAGGATTTGGAATCTCCATGTTTCCGGGACATCAGGTAAGACAGTAGTATGCATGTAGAGTTAAGCAAAGTGGCGCTCATATTGGATATTGTCATTGTGATTAATTAAGAACCGGGATTAGGGTTATTACCCTAAAATGAGCGATTGTTTGGTCTAGGGTTATTACCTTAGTAGTTAAAAGATGTTGAATGTTATACCATGATAAATATGTTGGAATAAAGAATTATGCGTCTAAGGCATGATTAAGCTAGACTTGGTAAACTAGTACCTTGAGTTAATTTTAATGTGGTTTAGGGTTATTACCCTAGAATATTATAAAGGTAAGGAAGTAATAATGTATGGTTATGTTGTTAATTAAATGAAGGAGGAAGTAATAATGTATGGTTATGTTGTTAATTAAATGAAGGCATAAGTTAGGGTTATTACCCTCAATAAATGTTATTTCGGGCATGCCGTAATATGTTGTAGGAATGAGTATTTAGTATGCAAGTTGGGGTTATTACCCTAAGATTCTATATGCTTTGATATCTATTGAGTGCATGCATATATGTCAAGAGTTATGCGCATAAGACATAACTTGGTTAGACCTAGTATATTACTAGGATAAACCACTGAAAGAACGTAATGTATGGATTATGTAAATATATATGAATAGGGTTATGCGAGCAAGGCATAACCAGGTTAGACTCGGTAATTATAACTAAGATAAACTTTACTAAGGCCTTATTGTAAATAGACGTGTGAGCGTAACACGTAGGTCTATGCCATATAGACATATATAAACGTGTGAGAGCAACACGTAGGTCTATGCCACATAGACATATATAGGCGTGTGAGTGTAACACGCAGGTCTATAGCAAATAGACAAATAGTGCAGTGGCACCATTAATTATGTGATATATATATTGAGATTAAGGGTTATGCGTTCAAGGCATAATTAGGTTAGACTCGGTAACCAGAACCGAGATGAACTATTCTAAGGCCTTATTGTATTTAGATGTGTGAGCGCAACACGTAGGTCTACGCCACATAGACATAAATAGGCATGTGAGCGTAACATGCAGGTCTGTGACTTACATGCATATGAGATTGGCATTATTGTTTATATTAGGACTGTACAAAAAAAAGTTTAAACCGCCCAAACCGAATAACCCGCCCAAACTGAACCGAAAAAACTGATAAAAATTACAACCGAAATAACCCGAAAAAATTACAACCAGCCCAATCTGTTAATTGGGCGGGTTGAAAATAGGTCCAATCCGTCCAATTAAACCGAATAACCCAACCAACCCGACTTTGGCTTTTATTTTATTTTTAGTTTTTAGTTTTTATTATATATAACATAAATGATTAAATATATAATAATATAAAAAATTGTATACTCAATTGTTGGTTTCAAAGTCATATATATTGTGTTGTGCTTTGGTGGAATTTGATATTTTTAATTTTTATTGACTTTGAAACCCAAAAAAAAAAAAAGTTTGGCCGGTTTGGGCGGGTTAACCAGACCAAATCGCCCAAACCGTTGGTCGGTTTAGAATTTTTTTTTTTTTTTTAATTGGGCGGGTTGCACTTAAATTTTAGCAACCCGAACTTTAGATTGTATTTGAAAATATATAGAATAAACCGCCCAAACTGACCGATGTACATCCCTAGTTTATATAGTATGATAAACATGTTATTGATATTTTATTCTATCTTTCTGGGCTTGGCTCACGGGTGCTCTATTGTGCAGGAAAGGGTAAGGCTATTGCTGATCAGCCATGAGTGTAGGAGCTGGATGAAGAATGTACATGTTCGAGCCACACTAGACCAAGCGGGTTGGGGTCTACCATTGATGTATTTTGTTCTCTGTTTTGTCGCTTAGGTCGGCTAGAGAAAGTAAACTTGTAATAACATTTTGTAAAATACTTTCGGAATCGCGACACATGTATCTTTTATTTTGTAAAAAAAAAGTATTACAAGTTTATTTGCATTCTGTTTGTAATTAAAGTTTAATTTTCGCGCTAATTTTATTAACAATCCCATTTAGGGGATTAGGGCTTCATAAGTATATTGGGTAGCGTGCCTATTTATTTAGGGCGTTACACATAGAGCTTTGGGTTCCATTGGAGCTAAAATCGCTCCTAGGAGAGAGAGAAAGTTAGGTAGAGAGAAGAAGAAATAACATTTAATTAGCCTTTTAATTTAATTTTTCATTTATTTTAATTTTTGTTTTGTGTAATTTCAATTTGTCCTAAAAATTTTAAAATAACAATTTTTTTAACTCATATCTTAGTTTTAGAAATGCCACATAATTATATTTTAAATGACATGGTAATATGGAGTTGACCTGACACTTGTATATCGAGCACGTAAGCAAATAATAGGATTAGATGAATGGAAGTGAGACTTTATCAATAGTATTGTAATTTTAGGAATTTTACTGTCAAAATTTAGATTTTGAGAGTTAATTGCTAGCAAGGTAAAACTATTAGGAATTTTGTTATAATTAACTTAAATATATATTATTTTCTTTCTTTTATCCCTAGAGTTTTCACTGTTCAGTGGGAGGTTAGAAGTTACTTTTACCTTTCATAAAATATAACTTATTACCTTGTTATTGTATAAAAGTAAAGTTTTTATTTTTTAAAAAATATAATTCATAATAACATACTATAATTGTTAATCATTACTTTTTTTTTACTAAAAATATAAATTCTAGGAGGATTTATATTTTATTACAAAACTGTACTGAATAATATATCTATTATTTATGTTATACAGATACATTTAATATAAAATAAAAGATAAGAGAGATATGTGTAGTGAGTTAATTTAAATTTGAATTGTAATGTTTAAAAAAGAAC